>NW_009913228.1:33602-37072 GCF_000696875.1 Nestor notabilis
ATCTACTTCACGTGAAGAGCATTATGAGAAAACTAACTGTAGTTGCTTCAAAATTTTTTTTAACCTGTTAACATAGAGACATGAAATAGTGCTCAATATCACTTTACACTTAGAATTGTATGACGAACATATAAATCCAAACCCAAGAGAAAGGAGTATATATGGCAAAACAAGGCCTGTATAAATTTTAAGTAGTGGCTTGTGGTTTGTGCAGTGCATTAGTTGCATTTCAAACAGCAATGCTTGATGTGTCTCAGGTTTTTATAGCCAGATGACATCTTGGTAGAGCTGAAAATCTTAAATAAGAAGTGATATATCCACAGCTCTAAGATGAAGGCTGACATTGAAACTGAACCTAAAGATGCATGATGTACCCACTCATATAGTCCTATCTTAACATAACAGGCTCATTTCTGGTTTTGTAAAACTACTGTACATATTATAGGGAAAGTGAACTAGAGAGGGTTAAAGCTTATTATAATAATAAAAATGATAGAACAAATTATTGTACAATTACTAAAGGAGTTACACAAATTTTCTATTAACATGGAGGAAAATTAACGGTAGGAAAATGCATTGTTCTTCTCTGCAGTGTCTTTTCCAGTTCAGGAATCCTGAATGGAGAAGCTAGCCAGGTGGTTAGAAAAAATGTGCTGCTGTAATTCCATAATCATACACAAGCTGGGGTATAAGCAAGATAATGCCAATGCCTTATCCAGATGGCTTTGTTGGGAGCTAATTGCAAATTCTTCTCTGAGCATGAGAACAAGGAATTGGTTGCTTAAGGGAAAGAACATGCTAAGGAACAGATGGCTGCTTCTGTTCTTCGAATAATTTGCAAACATACAAACATCCCTGGTCATGCTCTGGAACAGCAGAGGTGCGCTTAGCAGGAAAGAGTTCCAGGACAATTAAGAGTTTCCGAGAAGGAAGACCCTGTTAGTAAGTAAATAGAAAAATCACTTGGTAAGTGAAGCCAAATTGAATGTAGCATCTTCTCACAGCTTTCACATTAAAGCTTTCTGGTCACAGGTGGGAAAGCTTTGAACTTAAAAATGAAGAATTATAAAGAGAGAAACTATCACAAATAAGAGAATTAACTGCTATTTGTATTAAATACTGAAGAACTTTCTTTCCATCATTATTTGTCTTTCATCATTATTTTAAACCTGGTTGGCACTTCAGGACTGTGAAAACATCAACTAAACTAAATAAAATTTATATTATGTAAACCATAAACGATGAATAAAATTAGTGCAGGAATGGTGTTTGCTTTCCAGAAAAGTTAGAATATCTTTAAATGTCAGTAAATCTTGGAAGAAGCAGTGGAAGTTGTTGCTATTTTCCTGTAGAGACTTTTCCTTGTGATAGTGGTGGGCATTTAGCATACGTTGGTAGCTATAAGCTATTTCACAAAATGCCATGAAGCTTTTCTTTCCATTTCAAATGTGTTCTTTCGAGATCTGCAACTTAAGACCTTCTATAGAAAGCAGGTGAAGCTAAAGTGTTTGAAGAAGGGGTAGGGGGGTAAAGAGGTAATTGAATGTGTTGGATATAAACATTGGGCTTTCCTAGAAAAAAAAAAAAAATTTGAATTTGTTCTGCAATAATGACAGTCTACAAAATAAATCTAAGGAAATACCACTGCCCAAGACAGTCATTGTCAAAGCAATTCAGGAATTCAGACTATGTTTGAATAAATGTATCATAAAAAGGCAAAAGAAAAGTAGAAGAATTTTGCAGAAGAAAACACAGATGATGCAGAAAGCAAGGAATAGCTTGGGTAAATAGAAAGAGATACTTTTTTGCTTAAAAAAAGCCTAGATTGAGTGCTATATGAAAGGTCCTTCCTGTCTAGCAGTTAGACAGTCCTGACTGAGTGCTGGGTAAGAGAAACTTGATTTAAAAAGGAAAAAAAGACTATTGCACGAGTCATCTTTTGTTCAAAGAAAGAAGACTCCTACAAGAATGCACAGGATCAGATGGCTATGGGTCTAAATGGGGAAAAATTTCATGAGTTACAAAAAAAATACTTTCGTCTAAAATAAAAAAGGAACAATTGGAGAGAAGTAAATAGACAATCCAATTTACTCTATATAACTCTCAAATAAAAAAATTAAGAACCTCACTGAGGTAGGATTAAACTGGGATAAAACACTCTTCCTGTGTTGTCCTGTATATACCTGTTTCCAGCCTTGGCTCCTCCTAGAGGGGACAGGATAACTAATAGGGGTTTGACTAGATAAAATTACTTTGCCTTTCCAAACTCTTTCTTTCCAAACCTATGATCCCAAAGTTTTCCTAGAAAATGCTGTGAATTCTAAAATGTCAGAATTAGAAAGGGTGAAATATGAGGGTAAGTCCTTTTGTGGCACCAGGGTAACACGTTCCATTAATCTAAAACCACTGCAGGAATTCCTGACAAGTTGCATGGTAAACAAAACAGGAAGGAGGTCAGGATAACAGCTATGTCAATATAGCACCTATCATATGGATACGTATATGCATGTGCCATCTATTTCTGTCCTTCCTACCTACCTTCCTATCCTTCCTTTCACTGTCTTGCACACGTAAGAGGATGCAGAAAGTTGGAAAACTAACATAACATGTTAGGTATATACATATACTTTATGCCACTGCAATAAAGGGAAACTGAAGGGGATGATAAAAGAAGGTTTTATATAGAGGAACCTCTACTACGAAATGAACACATAGAAGGCTAAGAACCATTGATGTTATGAAGTAGAGCCCCGAAGAAATCTTGTGTGATTTTGGATAGGAAGATATCTATGTATATAGTGAGGGCAAAAAAAAGTTTGCTTCTGATTTTTTTAAACAGATTCATCCTCAAATCAGCATGAAAAATTATACTAGGAAACAAAATCTGTAAGCTACCAAATGAATTCTTCATTATTTTAAAGGTAATGTCCTGTAATTGTTTCTACTTACAGTTTGTAGGTGAAATTGTAGAAGAGGTAGAGGAGGCAGTAGTCAATATTGATAGCTCTTTTTCAGAGAAGAAAGAGAAAATAAACCTGACAAAGCAGTCCTGCAGCATACTGTGTCCCTTGATGATTTCCTATGGAGTATTACCACTGTCTTCACAGCGAATTCTGCAAGATAACTGAATCTGGCAGCATGAACGAGAATTACATGGGGACCTGTAGTCTTGGCTATTGTACAGGATGACAATGAAGCCATTATGAATATTTTATCATGTATGATCTCTGTGACTGGAAAATAATTGTAGCGTTACTAAGGCTTACTGTGGACTAGACTACACAAAGCAGATTTAATTGGGACTATTACTTTAACGGAGTCCTGAACATTTGTCTTTGAAAACTGATTCCTGCAATTTTCAGGTGTGCACTGAAACAGCAAGTCACATCTGTAGGAGTATGTGATAAGTTAAGCATTGTTATGTATTAGGTACATATGGGTGCCAGTGACAGACTGGGGTAAACCGCTCT
>NW_009913228.1:37103-90487 GCF_000696875.1 Nestor notabilis
TCAAAACTGTTTTATATTCCTAGATCAGGAACAATACAGATTTGTTAATCCTAGTGAGTATAGTCTGACACCAAGCTATGATTATACTAAGGAGAGTGCCTGAGCTAAGAAAGAAGTTTGGTTAAATTTTCTGAGAGCAGGATTAGATTTTGAGCCTGGGAATTTCCAAGTAAAGGAACAGGACAACAGGTACTGCTGCTAGGACTTAAAAACTAAAGGGAACCTAAAGAAAGGATATATAGAAAACTCCCAGAACTACACAGGAAAAGGTTACTGAGTTCAAGGATCAGAAAAAGTGTGGCATTCATAATTTAATAGGAATGCTAGAAGATCCTGATAAAGGCTACTGCAGTACCTCTGGCCAAGGTATTAAAGGCTGTTCCACTACAAGGAAGGTGGCAGAATAGAAGTGGAGAAATACGTGTAGATTGAGATACTGCTTGCGAGTGGCTGTACATAGATTCTAAGCAAGCTGAGGTACAAAAAAAGAATATATTTATAAGTCATAACATGTGCATGTGATAAGTGTCACATTATATTTATACATATATTTATCACTTCTCATAGGAGAATTACAAGTCCAGAGAAAAGTTCTAGAAAAAGCTCTGTTCAGGAGAACAGAAATATGGAGCCATAAGTATTGATCCTGTGCCTGACAGAACAGCAACACAAGGCAATGTTCTGGAAATGAGTAGTTGGGCTAGAGTGGCAAAAGAAATGCTACTACAGCTGATGCAGGCCAAAGAAACATAAAGTGACAATGGACCAACATATTTAAACCTCAAAATTATATAGATAGCGTCCATAAGGCAGCGCTGCCAGGGCTGTAGTAAAAGTACACAACATACATAGTATCATAGAATATACCCCTTTTCACAGGCCTCCATTTAATCATTTAAGTGGGCAGGTAGCTTGTTTTTTTCGTTCAAGGAAGGTTGCTGGCTCAGGTCAACAAAACTTTATATTACATAAGTCTCTTGACATTAAGAGTTAGGAGAGCTTGCACTGTGCTTCTCTGTGTATTATTTTGAGGGGCAAGCAGCTTTAAGGGGGCAAACATGCCATAAAAAGACTATAAGAATAAATATTCAGCATCTTCAATAGTGCCAGAAACCTAGGATTTCCTGAGTGCAAATTAAGATAGTTCTTAACTTAGTTGTAAGAAACAAATTAGCAGCATGTAATACCTATGCTTGCTCTTTTTTTGAGCACTGTACAATATTCCAAGCAAACTGCATATTTCTGGAGTTTAGAAAAAATCCAGTTTAAAAACATTTTCTTGTTAAAACCCTATTAATTTAAAATCTCACCATTCTTGATATCCAGTAGCATGAACATCAATACTTCAATTGTAAATGTCTGGATGTTCTATCCTTAGATAAAAGTAAGGATATACATACGAATGCAGGCCAGGGGCTTTATTTCTGGTAACATAGTTCATTTTATTTCAATGCTTACTCACTGTTTTCAAGCGTGGTGGGTTTTTTGGTTTTATATTCTTTCAGGCCTTTAGATTATTTGATTAACTCAAGGGAAAAGCAGCATTTCAAGCACATACCCAACATAGCTGAAATGTTGCTTAGTTACAAACAAAAAAAAAAAAAAAAAAAGGTGGTCTAGGACTTTAGCTCTCCATATTTGAGACCTTTAAGCTTAATATCAGCCTTCTTTGTCTAGGCAATAAGTAACTTAATGCTGCACTGACCTCCAAGGGGAGGCTGAGGGAACTGGGCTTGGCTGGGCTGAAGAGAAGGCTAAAGGGTGATCTAACAGCCTACAATTACTTGAGGCATAGTTACAAAGATGATGATGCTAAACCCATCCCAGCAGTATCGGATGAAAGAGTTAGTGGCAATGAGCACTGATTGCAGCTTGGGACATTCAGATTTGATGTCAGAGAAAAAATTTCACTAAAAGATGAGCATAGCACTGGGATAATTTGCCTAGAAATTTTGTGAAATCTCCATCCAGAGAGGTTTTCCTCATTCAACTAGACAAAGCTATAGCTGCCCTGATTTACTGTTGGCAATAGTCCAGACCTGCAGAGGTCACATCCAGCCTGTTTCTATAATTCCGTGAATTGTAAAAACAGAGTTATAATTGAATACATACATCAGAAGTTAATTTAATGCATGCAGTTCTGAACAAATCTCAAACTTTTCATCCTGAAGAGGGAAATTCAAGTGTAAGGACTACCTTTTTGATGGAAAGAGACTACGCTCAATATCCTGTTGGTGACACAGAATGAAAAGGAAATGGTCAAAGAATGGAGCGGTGGCCTTTGTGGAATACCTTTTTTATTGTTTTCTGTTCTTCCAAGCTCTCTGAACCTTAGAGTAGCCCTTAAGCTATTAAAATACTGCAGAAATCTGCATGAGAACTACATGAAAATACACAAGTAAAAAGAAAAGTGTTTATGCACTGTTGCAGACTGTTGACTAACCAAGCTTTTGTATTGTTTACATAACCCAAGCTCTGGCTGATTATGTGCAAAGAAACAGTTCTTCTCATTGCACCTTCTTTGAAATGTGCCTTTTTCTAATACCTCGGGAGCAGGTGGGGAAGAGTGTTAACAGGGTCATTATTGGTTCCTGTCACCCAGACAACTGTGTGCCTTAATTGCATGTATAAGAGATTTTTTTTTTTTTTTAAATGAAATAACTGCATTACTTTTTACCACTAGAAAGCACTAGCAAGTTTAATAATTTGGTGTAACAGAATAATGGCAGGGGGACAGATTGCAAAATCCAGTGACTGTGAATGCCCTTTTCTCTGGATAAAGAACATTTGAAATCTGAAACATTGGGTTGGATAAGAGTCCAACCTGATAAACTATTATAGAAAGAAAAGAGGACTTCTCAGTTAAGTAGGTTTTCATTTCAACACAGACAAGCCCAGCTTTAAAGCAGGACTTTCTGGATATTTATGAAAGCTCATACATATAAGTAAGATGGAGTATTTCCAACAATAGAATTAGAAAACATAAAGAACACCCTCAGGAATTATCATAAGTATGGAATGACTGTCATACCAAAGGAAAAAAAAAATTAAAAAAGACAAACTAGTGCTTTTCAGCCTGGAAAAGGCTGAGAGAGAGCACAGTAGAGTTCATAAAATCATGAATGGTTTAGAAATGGTGAATAGTGAATGGGTTTTGCACCATTTTTTACAATGCAAGAAGAAATCTCAAGTTCAGTCGTATGACAGCAGACAAGTATTCTTCTATGCAGTGCATAATTAAATGTAAAACTGTCATGAGGTGTTAGAGAATAATCATAGTATAAGTCATAAAAGTGTAATTGGGTTCAAAAAGCAATTAAACTAAAAGGGCACTTAAACAGAAAGATGTTGATGCGATCTTTGGTTCAGTTATCTGGTAGGGTATACTGCAAGAAGTCTCAGTGTATGTTTGATCTATTCCCATATTCTTCCCCAAATATCCACTGTTGCCCACAGCTGGACACAGACTACTGCTATTTCTCAATTGTGTGACATCTGGAGAAGAATACATTTTGCCCTCACAGCTTAAGCATCTGAAACTCTTGCAGGACCACAGGCTTTTCATTTTATTGCATCTTTGAAGATATTTTAGGTAGGATGCTTACAGAGTCTGGTGCAGCTACAGATCTTGTGGGAACAATTACTATCTTCCCTTTTTATCCCATTTATGTTGCAAGATTCATGTAGCATACTTCAGAAGCAAGTGGTTATTTCAGATCTTTAAGCAGTCTTGCCTATAATTCTGATATAGTTCTTGCCATTGTGCTTGTTTTTAGGAAGAATCATAAAGGCTGTAGGGCACACAGGTCAGTGTTCAGTGTCAGGGATGAAAGAAAGAACAGGAAAGCAACCTAAATGAAAAAACGCTAAGCAACATCCAACAGAGGGTCTAAATCTGGGTCTGATCTTGGCTTTTTTGCATAAGATGAGAGGAGTACCGCATGCAAAAGCAGCATGCTTAGCAGCATCTTCATTTTCCATAAATTATTCTGGTTTTAAGCAGCATTACTGGAATTTAGATCAAATCAGTTTGGAGAGATAATTTCCATGAAATCTTTTTTCTGCTCTCTACTGCTCTGATGCTTCTGGTGTCTCAGCCCTTACTGGAACCAACTTTCAAATGCTGAAATCAGAGCTGCTTATGTAGTGCTACTCATGTAAATCTTGTGTTACAGAAACACATAGGGTTTATTCATTGAACCCTGTCTCATTCATCTTGCAGGATGGACAATGTCATATGCTAGTCAATATTTTTCTTTAATGTCACTACTCAAGTTACAGACTCATGCTTTACTATGAACTTACTATTTATGGACTGCTCAAAAGACAGAATTACTAGTTTCTTCTCAAGCTTGTAATTATTGTCTCTGAATATTTCATTGGCTACATTTGTTTCCACATCTCGTTGTCAGATCAAGAAGTACTATTAAAAGCAATTTATAAATAGGGAATAATACAATCTCTACAATGAGAAATTACAGTTAGAAAGAACCCAGTAATTCTAGATACCTAACCTAATTTTCAGGAACCTAATTTTTCAGCACATGTATTCATTTAACAAAGTTTAATAGGTTTTTCAAGCTATCATTGATATCTGCTGTAGCTCTGAGTAATCAGACTTACTAGAAATTAAATCACAGGATCTCAAATGAGGTCCTTTGGAGAAAAGTAAGAAAGAATGTGGGATAACCTATGAATGTTTTAACTTAATAAACTGATTTGGAACCAAAAAGAAAGGAATGTGGGCCTACGCCAGGACCCAGTACAGTTATTCAGAGTAGCCATATGAACTTTCACTGTTTTCCTGTAATCCTATGTTCCACTAATTTGACATTTTCCTCCCTCTGCAACAGATGATGGCAGTGTTCATACAGTTGCCAATCTTATGCATCACATAAGACCTCATTAGTCGTAGCAACCCCATTATATTCATTGAATGAGGCAGAAATCCATGGAAAAAACCCATCATCACTATAAAGCCTGAATCAAAACATAGAGTAACAAGATATTCAAACTAAGGTTACACCAACAATCTTCTCCCATTTCCTAACTCAATTATTTGATTTCACCAGATCACTTAAACCCTGCGCCACCGCATCCTCCACCCACAATCTAAACTTACTCCCAACTGTCTCACTCTTCCAGTGTTTCTCCTCAGACTTATACATTCCAGATGAGAAACAGTGCGTATGGAATTTTGTACCACTAGAGGCTGAACAGATCTCCCAAAAGATGATCTATTCCATTCAGATTAGCACAGGAATTTGCACAGTTCAAATTAATTCAAACTTGCAAGGGAATGAGGAAAAAAAACAAACGTGAGACAGGGGCTGTGCCAAATATTAAGGAGATCTTGTTAAAATTGTTAGATTTTTCTTTTCTAATAATGGGTGAAAGTATTTTTCCCACTTGCAAACAGGTAACCTTTGTTTGAAAACTCAGCATATAGTGCCCTATTTGAAGGGCGGAATTAGTGTCTTCTCTCCCAAGCTTTCTTATCTCTAAACTGGTACAATAAGACTTCAGTCGTCTTGGTGTGTGTAAGTATATCTATATGTGATAAAGGATTTTGGCTGTAACTATTTCTACATTAAGCCTACTGTACTATTCTTAAATTCCTTCTCTCCTACACTGGGGACATGTTCTTGTGGTGCTTTAAGCTAATCCTGGAATTCACAGTGCTAGGCAATAAGGCTGTTCCTTTTCTACATAGTCATCAAATTTTAATCATTATATATGTGAATTTTATGTACACTGGATTTTTTTTCTGAATTATGGGATACCACATAAGTTTGCCACCTAATAATTCTAACTGAAATCAATAACTGTGATCAAGAGGGATGTTAGATGCTTCAAGACTGATTGAGTTACACACAGTGAGGGCCTGTTCACAAGGCAGTGTCTCATGGGTCTCTCCTGCTCACAGAAGACAATAAAAACAATAATTTTGATCCACTGAGTCTTGAACTTCGCCTAATCACAGAGAAAGAACTCAGGATGCCTTCTCCTCTAACCTGTTTTACGTTGCATTAATTTTAAATTCCTCTTCAGGTTTCCATGGAAATAGCAGAGAAGTGTGCTTATATTCTTGGCATTAAAATATTCATAAAAAGAGGTAAGGAGATGGTTTGTATGGTAGATGCTGTACTGCTGAAGCAGGCAGTCAAAAACTTAAGCTCCTTGTATGTAAAGGATCATATGCATAAGTGAATGAATTCTGGGGTCAACAGCCCCAGAAAATATTCTTCAGATGGAGAGGAGGAGGAATAGGTAGTATAACTCTGACCTGCAGAGAAAGCAGGGTTTTCTACCTGGAATGCAAGACTTCCCAGAGTAGCGCAAAATAAAATGCTGCTAAGATTTTACCATTAGAAGTTGAAATCTTTCTCAAGGGAACAGAAGATGGCTTAAACATACTACAGAGGCACATTTGCTAATGATCACATATTTCAGCCAAAATGTCTTCTCTAATAAAAAATTGTATGTTTCTTGAAACAGAATTCTTGGGTTGCTGTCAACAGCCAATATATTAAAACCTTTAAACCCAAAGTAAAATCTATCGTCTTCATAGAGAAAGTTTACAAACCTGATGTTTCAGCAGACCCATGAAAATCACATTAACAGCATTTTAGATTTTCCAATTTAATATGGGCAAGTAACAATTAATTGCATGTATTTAAAAATAGACAGAAGCAGACTTTCATTAAAAACATACACCTAGTTGTCCTTGTAGTTGTACTATATGTGCTAGAAGGGCAATGAACTATATAATGAATATATGACTGATTCCTCCCCAAAATCTTAACACTCATCATAGATGCAAGCCCACATTTACACATCAGGACCACAAAAAGTAAACTATGAGCCATGCCAGAAGGATGTCTTCACTATTGCTGGATGCAGAAACATACACTCACCTTTCTTCATGACGAACATAGTAGGCTAGATGACTCTGCCATTCATCCTATGTGCCCTTGCAGTGTGCCATTACACAGGTAACATGAAAAGTCTGCCTTAAGCCTTTCCTGGGTGATTTCCAGCAATGTCTGCCAGAGGCCAGATGAGGTTTATGAAAGGAGTCTGAGCACATACTGCTGGACTAAAGAGATTTCAGTCTGATTCCTGGCAAGGGCTCTTAAATACAGAGTAGACTGTCATTATCATCACCTCTTGGCAGTCCTGCCTCTCTAGCACCTAATGGAGTCTTGAGAAATATTCCAAGACATCATCTATTCTCTTAGAAGTGGAAAAAGATCTACTACAATTTTCAGCTTCAAGTCTTACTGAAATGCTGCATGTACATAAATAACTGTTTAAATGTGCAGGTATTGACATGGGTTGGTGGTGGACCTGGTAGTCCTGGGATAAAGATTGGACTTTATGATCTTAAAGGTCTTTTCCAACCTCACTGAATCTATGATTCTATGTATGGCACTTACTAAAACTGAGATTTTTTTATATGTACAATAAACTACATCACCAAATCTAGTTAAAAATCCTTGATGGATACAGTACTAACAGTAAAGAAAGTTTAGCACATAAATCCAGGCAATGTCAATCATTTCAACACACCTATGTTAGAATTCCCCATGACCAGCCCTGTGTTTTGAAATTCACACTGCTTCTATATCTGGTAGATACATCCACACATACACAGACAAATAAAAATGTTTTGTATTGAAATGGAACTTCAACGGTAACTAGTTTGACACTAAATAGAAGAAACGGAAGAGAAGAACTTAGATAAAAATTAAAGGAAACCATTTTCTTTGGCTGTAATATTCAGAGAACAGTATATGAAACACCACTGAGACACAAAACAGCATGACATTTTGAAGGCGATAACACAAATAAATAGAAAATAATAAAAATTATTAGATTTGGAGTAGTGCTAAGGATAGTCAAGATTACTTTTAATGATTTTTTTTTTCAGTTGTGTGTTTCAATGATTTTTGATTAAAATTCTTTTTCAATAATATAGTTATTTATCCAGTTGAATTGAGGCATAATATGAAGGTAGAAACCTCACTTATTTCCTAGTTAAAAGGGTCTGATGAAATTTACATATAAACTTTATTTGCTCTACAGGATGTTGCAAGAACAAATATCAAGTCAAACTTGCTTGTTTTCTAACAAACACCCTTTTTTTTGGCCTCTATGATATACTTATTTCTGACTTTCTTAGTTTAACAGCATTAGTTCATACAGTGTTCTACGCTGGCACCAATGCAACCTTAATGTGACACAGGAAGCAGTTGAGTGACCACAACATTCTGTATCTGATTTTTTTCACCATTTTCCAAAGAGGCAACAAAAAAGGAATGTGTATATACACATATATGCATTTATATATCTATTTACTTACTTTATGACAAGTTTCCATACTCATTTTCACATTCAAACACTCTTCTTTGGCTTCATTTCTGCCCACTAATTTAACAAATACTTATATATATATATTTCAGATGCCAGTTGGAAATCCAGGTCTTAAAACAACTACACAACACAGCACTCACGCATTCTGGAGGACAGCTGCTCCAGCTCTGTTCTTCCATTGGCTGATATAAGTCTATTCCATTCAAACTAACAGTGAGCATGTTCATAATTTTGGCAAGGTTTTTGTCTTCTAAGCTGTACCACTATAACTCCGCCAGTTCTACACATCTCTAAAAACTTCAAAGGAAAATAACTTTCAAAACTCCTAAAAAATGAGGTAACATCAAGCAGTCAGCACCTGAGCTGGAAATCAGCAGCATGGAATGGTTCAGATCTATAATTATGCAGACCAACTTGGATTTAAAACAAAACCAGACAAACAAAAACTCCCAAAACAAATCCAGGGATAAACCTAAACAAGTCCACTTTAGAATAATGCAGACCATGGCTGAGCATACAAAGAATCACACCACTTTTTCTAACTAAAGAAAATATTTGGAAGTGTCCATCCTGATTTGAAAAGGCATGACAACAGCCAAAAACTATCCACAAGGAAATGACACTAAATCCCAAGTCATGCCTTTCTTTCTAATGTTGCCTCATGACAATTTGAAACATGGCTCTTTTTTTATCTTTGTATTTGATATAACAGTATTAGGCAACATCAAATTACACCTGTAGTTGGCAAATACACCTTTGATCTCTTGCTTCTTATACTTTGCAGTTGTGACTATATGTAGATAAACATACATATATCTGCAGCAGCAGAACTTATTTTTATTCCTATCAAGAAGGGTACTTTTAAAAAAATTGATTTCCTCGAGTGCTTTCTCCATTTATTCACATCAGCATTCCTTGTCAATGCATTTTTCTATTTTAAATATTCATGTTTTGAAGAAGGCATTGAATGACTTGAGTCTGGCTTTTGTATTCTCCGAACAAGGTGACGTTACTTTGACTCCCTGTGGCCTTTTTGTTTTAAATTTCTCCTTGAGCAGAACAGCAGTGGTAACGTCTTAGAAAAGCTGCATCACTCCCTTTTACTCAGGACGCCTCCACCTCACTCCTATTTGACTGTCACCCCAACGAGAATTTATTAAAGGACTTCTTTACAACTATCATGCAGCTTAAATCTTGTCTTAGGGTGGATCACAGGAAATTTTGTGGAATTTAAAGTCTGAATGGGAAGGACCCACTTTGACACCCATGGATTAGCTAGTTTAGCAGATAGTATAAAGAGAAAATGATAGTAATGTCTGTGCTCTGGAGTGCTAATGTTATGGTGTCAGGGGATTTCTTGCTTGTTTTTAAAATAGATGCCCTATCTTTTGCATTAATACTGAGAAGAGGAGAGGTGCTGGTACACAATAGTTACTGAAGTATACAGCTTATTTTGTGACCATGTAGTCTGGCAACGTGAACGCTCAGTAACCTACAAGTTCTCTCCTTCCTCTACTAGCAGACAGTATAATTAATTCCTTTGTATACTATATTTAATTTTGCTATTAAAACTTATTACACCATTTTCTCTCTTAGAAGTGAACAGAGATATATTAACCTAATCCACATCTAAACATCCCTGGAAACAAACATACATCCTGTATTTCCATGTCTCATTCATTCTCAGTATTTAAATTTCGTTAGATACATTCTGAATTTCCCTCTTTTTTTAATTTTTATTTTGTGAAATTGTACTTCAGTTTATAATCTTTGGAGATTAAATCTAGCACCATAATGTGGAAATACAGATCCATGACATTCAACTTCTCAATGCAGATGTCTTCTAGGTCCAATCAGAGCTGCTCCATATGAAATACACGTGGCTTTGATTCAACATCCTTGTTTTCATAGGATGATAATAGTTAATCTTGTATTGCAAAGGTACTGCAAAAATTCTGTGGATATATTTCATATAAGACTAGCTGCTGATCAGTGAGAAATTGTAACACCTGTATTAAGCTATAGCCCCCAATAAACTGACCTTGCTAGTGAAGCTGGAAAAGGAATGACCCTACTCCTGCAGTGCAGTGGAACATCCCTCTGTTACACCATCACATCTGTCTATGAGGTCACACTGTAAATACAATCAGTAAAACTGATCCAGCAAAAAAATAACTCATTTCAGAGAATGTAAGCAAGCAGCATAGGAAAATAAAAGAAAGGAGGTTTGGAAGTCTAAATTAGACTTGTTGCCAAGGCTATGATGACATCAGGTTACCTATAAGCAATGCATGAAACGGATCAATACATAGTAAAACTAAGATAGGATTAAAATCAGGTCTCTGCTGTGTTTGTACAGTGTGGTGTTAACTGTATTATGTAAATAGTCAGCAAAGAGCACTGGGGGAAAAAAGAATATAAAAATCTTGCCTTTCTTCCCTTCCACCTACACAACCAACAGGATTTCTTCATGCTCCTGAAAATACTATCTGGGGAAGAAGCCGCCTGTATTCCCATCCTCCCTTGCACCAATACATAGTATCTATTTAAAACTAAACAGTCGTTTCCTGAGATCACTGAGCAGGGGTTTTGTGTTAGCTGGCAGGGACAGGCTTCCCTTCTCCTTCCCCTACCTCCTGCCTTCAAAATCTCTGAAGTCTGCACATTGGGTCCTACAAATAGCCAGATTTTGTCTCCTTTAGCATCCACATTTGTTTTGATAATTCTGTTACAATACTTGGCAGCAGTTATGGAATAACTGTATATACCTCAATGGATAGGCAATGGATAGGCAAAAGAAACAAAATTAGGACAAGATGGAAAAAATACAAAACTAGAAGTACTTACAGAGTTATCTTTTGTAATTGAAAAAAAAACAAAACATTTCAAAACTCCAAACTATTTAATGAAATTTTGAAGTCTCACCTGTATAAAACTTGCACTTCCTTTCACTTACTGCAAGCAAAACATCTGCTACAAAATGTAATTAAAATTTCATCCCTTCAGAAAGACTCTCATACATTTGAACCCTGAGTACATTTAATGTTGTAAAATAGCCATAAAACCCAGCTTTCTTTTAATCATAAAAAATCTAATCAGAAGTAGGAAATAAAATAGACGTATGTAAAAATAAACACTTCAATATGTCAAAATAACAGCAGTAAAAGCCAAGAATGTTGTATTGACTTGTCTGCAGGGAGTTATTCTCAAAAAAACCTGCAAATCATAAGGCAGATAACCAGTGCATACAACTGAAGACCCATCAGGATTGTTATTTGTATCTATAAAATCAGCCTGGTTTTCAGCATGTTTATCAGTAAATCCTTTTTTGAAAGACATTCAAAACAAGGGTATTATGGTAATATAGCAGCCTGTTAAACCTATTTTCTCAGCTCTACATGCAACAAATACCCTGAGATATTTTTGTGCTACAAAAAGTGTCTAAGTAAATATCTCTTTCAAGAAAATTTTTTTATAAGCCATACTCATCTGGAACTGAGCAAAGCATGACAGAACAAGGAAGATTAAGCTATTGACGCAAGATGATATAAAAATCAAGAAAGAGCTGTTGGGAGGAGGGTTTTATAACAGAGAAGGAACATTATAATAGAGAAGTTTAAGAATTGTTGTTGTACCGTCAGTACAGATAAGCTATTTTGACAGCAGATGTGAAATTTAATAACTAACATTTAAAAAATAATACATATCCTTTCATATACGGTCCTGTATTATAACATTGCAAATCAGGCTTCTAGGAAACGGGCTCTGTAATGGAAAAATATGACAAATACTAACACTGAATCAGGAGGATAACATCAATACGAACATCGAGGGTTTAGAGGAGGTATGTTTTATGTGTATAGATCTGATGCACAAAGAGACAGAAGAGCAGGACCCGAAGCAACTATCGAAGATAACATACTTTGAGTAAACATGTTAGAGGGTTTAGACAGCAATAGATCTTTCTGGAAGGTGCATTTGTAGGTGGCAGTCACATTACACAGCTGTTTTCAAGGCTGACTTTTTTTCTTTATATAAAATTCATCTTTTTTGTGCCACCAGAAATGCCACATGCCCGTATCATATCTGTATGGGGAAGATGACACAGATACCACTTTATCTTGTTTTTAAGAACAGTAAAGGTATTTTACTTTCAGGATTTATTACCTCAGAAAACCCTTCAGTTTTCAGCTTGCACTTTTGGATAATCAAATAATTTCCCTATAATTGAGAGGATGATCATCTTCATAATAGGGAAACAGTAGAATTAAAAAAGCATTTGTCAAGCTGTTCTAAAATCACCCATAATTTATTAACGTCCTAGAATTTTGTGTGTAAGGTAAACTGAAAAGACACCTCGCGAAAGCCCTCTGTAGAGAAAGGATTATAATTTCTGTAAAATCTTCAGATTAAGTTGAACTTGCAACTGACTGAAATCATACTATTTGTAAAATCTCCATTCAGAGTAGTTTTCAACTAAATATCTATTTAATCACTAACAGTTACATTCCAGTGAAGCTAGATTCTGCCAGCTTTGAAACGAAACTAAAACCATGGGACAGAACTCTTTCAGTAAAATTATAACTGCATAAATGTTAAACTGAGAATATTTATGAATCTGCCTCTGGTGCAAAATTGAAAGCCAATTTATGTGACCTAACTTTAAAGCCAATAAATAACAATTTTTAAAAATGAGACAGAAGTGAAGAAAAAATGCCAACATTCTTTTAAAGGCAAAATGCCTTGCCAAAGAGTTCAGATAGCTGGCAATAAAGAGTGGAAAAATATTAGCAATCTACCATATGCATGACCTGCAAGTTCAATACATAATCATTTTGGTGAGCCAAGACTTAATCTTATATGCCATGTTCATTTTACCGGATAGCTTCACCTTACTTGACATTTTGCAGGGACTACTATCGATTCGTGCCAACTAAAGAAAGTGACGCAATGTTGTCAGTACAGTCAGGGATTAATTCAGCATATTACAGTCATGAAAATAGTCATATTGATGAAGATTAGCTTTTTCCACTTTCATAAATCTTTTTCTTCTTCATTTATTAGCTGTATGATGCCTCATTTCTCCTGAAATGTCTTTATCTTTGATACATACTTAAATACTTTTTGACACACTAATGATTTTAATTTCTTTTTTGTAGGGATTTGATACCATGATATAAACATGGCAGTGTTTCTGTTCACTTCACTTACTGAACAAGTGACAGAGAACTGAGAATTCTTAAGATGCATCTGAAATGTATCTTGAACCACCATGCTGGTTAAATGCATGACTACTAGTAAAGGAGAGAAAAAATGGTACTGGATTTTTATCACTACCTAGGTTAAAACATTGGTACAAGGATTTCCTTAACGATAGGGTGAATTTTCCAGCAAAAACATTGTGTAGAACTCTCTAATGAGGCTTTTACAGTGAGTTATTATTGGCCTTTCCTAATCTGTATAGAAATCTAAATTAATTCCTTTTTACTATGAGCATTATTTTATCTAGAAACCAACCTAAGACGGTTATAGGATCTAGAGTAAGAAAACCTTCTGTTTCACACTGTTTCTGATGAATAGATGGGCAGCAGAACAGATTCAGTTCACACCATTCTAACTGAAGGCATCATCCTATTTCACTTAGTCAGTGAATAAGCCAACTGATACGCTATATTAGGCCTCTTCTAAATTTCTTCGCAGGCTAATGCTTTTTAAGTGCACTTCGAAAGAATTAGATCATTGAAAGGAGCTCAGTCACTATGAAAGTGTCTGTTGTCCAAAAGAAAAGCAAAAAAATACAAGAAAAGTAGCAATTTAAATTGGCCATATACTTAGAAATTCCAGTTTGATTTATGATCAACCTTTTTCAGATTTTCATGGTTGGGTTTTGATGGCTTTTTTGCACATTTAAGTTTGCATACAATACAATAAGCACCACCATGCCCCCCAGTTTCTTTAAATAAAAAAATTAAGTGGTTCATGTCAGGCATGCTTTATTAGAAGATAATGCTTTAGAAGATATTTGTAGTGTCCGATATGATTTCTGCAAGTGGAAGAACAGCGTATCAATTACAGATTTATATAAGATTTGCCTAATGGACTGTACAGAAATTGGTTGTAGAAGTTTGTTGCATGCAAGAAAATTATTCATAAAGCCAGTATACTCTAATCTGTAATGAAAGTGTTCACTGGAAAAGGATTTTGAGAAGAAGTGAAAAAGCAGGGACTGAGTAAACAAGATATATATGACCAAAAGGAAAGACTTCTCTATATAGAAGTAATATATTGTAAGACTGTGAATTGATAGGCTTGTTTCAATGAACTCGCCTGTGAAACTGTTTTCTCTGCTTCCAAATTGAAGCAATCTTGCATTTAGGTTATCGCTTCTCTTTGTAAATATGTTTATAGCCGATGGCTTCTGTGTTTCCTCTGGAATCATTTGACAGTTCAATTTCTTCTTCAATTTAACTTATACCTTGCTTCAGCTTAAACCACTATCCTATTAGTATGCACCATCTTATATTGTGCAAGAGCTTCTCTACCTATGCCGTGCCTATTGATTGAGCAATAAAACAAAATGCATATAAAACTTGTTCCTAAATAGAAAAGTCAACTTTATGAATCGGAAAGCAAGATGCCATCCAGGATCTATTTACCAATGAAGGAAACAATTGAGAATGTGCAGAATTCATACGGAAAATAGTACTAATAAAAATTAGCAATTTCCTCACAGCAAATAATGAATGCAAAGAGTAGAGAAGTATTGATCAGGAAAGCAAAGTACATAGAATTAAAATCTGAGACCTGGCTTTGCTCATATTAAAATCAGTAGCAACAATATTCTCATTCACTTCTTTATTTGAAAAATAAAAAAAAAAAACTGTTATTAAAACGAAATCAGCATCTACAATACAATCTTCTGGAATTCTATAGAATTTGCCAGTACTTATTCCCCAGTAAACAAAAATGTCAACATGGTGATGTCGATATAATGATTTTCATCATCTAATAGCATATTTTGCAAGACTGTTCACTATACCTTTCTTCATTAATACTTTTTCTAATCCACTAGAATAATCAACTGTAATTTTTCTTACATCTCCTTTGGGAGGCTTATGAAGTTCAGTATTTCTGACAATTTCTCTTATCCTTCTATCAAGCACAAGCTTTTAATGCCTTATCTTATAGAATCATGGAATTGTTTAGGTTGGCATCATTGAGTCCAACCATTAACCCAGCACTACCAAGTCTATCACTAAACCATGTCCATAAGTGCAACACATCTACACATCTTTTACGTGCCTCAAGGGGATAGTGACTCCACCACTTGCTTGGGCAGCCTGTTCCAATGCTTGACAGCCCTTTTAGTAAAGAAATTATTCCTAATATCCAATCTAAATCAGCCCTGGTGCAACTTGAAGCCATTTCCCTTAACCTATCACTTGTTACTATGGAGATGAGACCGACCCCCACCTTGCTACAACCTCCTTTCAGGTAGTTGTAGAGAGCAATAAGGTCTCCCCTGAACCTCCTTTTCTCCAGGCTAAACAATCCCAGTTCCTTCATTGCAGATCCCTTCTGATGAGTGTATAGCTATCTATTGCAGCACTCCAATTGTGCAAGTCATCCCACCATGTTTCCATGATGGTAACTATGTCATAGTTTTCCTGCCATGCAATGGCTTCCAGCTTCTTCTGTTGCCCATGCTGCATGCATTGGTGTAGATGCATGGGCTATTGATCCCAGCCAGGCTTCACCTGGGCTACTGATCCCGCCACCTTTCGGGGGGGGCAAAGCCCCAATTCCTTCATTACTATTTTCAGGTATTTCCATGGTTTCTAACACAACAATAGCCTTTGCATCGTTGCTGCCACATGGATCTCCATCCTCTGCCTCTACTAAGATAGCACACTGAAGGACCTAGCTAGCACACCACCCCTCAAACACCTTTAGGCTTATCTCTAGCAGCCCGGTTCCACCCCTTTTGCCCTTCAGATCTAGTTTAAAGCTCTTTCAATGAGCCCTGCTAATTCCTATACATAAATCCTTTTCCTCCTTTGAGGCAGGTACACCTCATCTGTTGCCAGCAGGCCTGGTGTCATGTAAACCAATCCATGGTCTTTGAACTATTGTCCTCGCTTTTAAGACAGTGAGTGATTCACTGTGATAAACTTTATAACATAAAAAAAGAGCATCAAAAAGCTGCTGCTAATAAATAGTTGAATGAGGGAGAAGGCAAAAATAGAACTAAGAATTAAATTCAACTTCATGTATCCCTGTTCTGTCACATCCATGTAAAAATATAGCAGAATTTGACTGAGAATCTAATTTGCCACCAAAAAAAACAAAACAAAACCAAACCCAAAACCAACAAAACTATGATTTGACTATTTGAAGTGATTGCATTTAGAGAAGGAATTATTCATATCTCATTGCCCTATGCTCTGACGTTTACAGAAGAAAATAAGAAGCAGTGGGTAACATTAATACTTACCATCTGGTAACAATGCCCTGAGTAGCTCATGAAACCTAGGATTCACTCAAATGTAGATATGGTTTGGGATGTCTTCTCTGTAATTACAATAGGGTAACATATCTACTTTTCTTTCCCAAGTACACAGACAACAAATCTTACAGTAAGCTTTAGTTATATAGGATGACTTTAGCTGCATTAGCAGTTGATATATCAAGATGGGGAAGTCTGCCTCATTTACCTTTTTTAGTTTACTCTTCTGGACATGGAATTCTACTCTTTGCCTTACACAGATGTGGAACTCACTGGACTCCTCTATGAGTGATACACTCAATTTCAGCAGAAATCAACTACATTGGAATAGTGGATAATTTTTTTATGGGTTTGTGAGTTCTACCTGTTTAGGAAAGGGCCCAAAGAACACTAGAGCTGGCACAAGTAATGAGGTAGAAGCAGCATGCAGCAGAGGTAGTATTTGACTGCAGAGCTGAACAAGCAGGAGAGAGAGAATGAGATGTCCCTTTCTTCCTAAGGTTGAAGTTACAGATAATCTCAGCAAGTTTATGTAATTTATGAATACACATTTCACCAACTGCATCTAATTCTGCTTTCCATATTATATGCTGCTTCGAAGGGAAGGAAAAAAAAAAAAAGCAACAAAAACCATACACAGAATCACTTTATCAAGATAGTAAAGGTTGAAATGGGAGAATTTAGAAGGATTGTGTTGTTTAATTTATAAAATAGCACGGCTAGAATTTGGACTTTTATTTTATCTCTATATAAATAAATAATAAACTGAGAATATCCTGATCATTGGAACTTTAGGTCTAATTTCTATTTATCACAACTATGCTAATTTCTATCATTTGGGTTTTCCTTGTCCTAAGCCTGTCATTTGTATCTGGCAACAGCTGTTTGGCTAAGCTCTTTAGGTTGGTATTTACCTGAGCCAGCTTCCAGCCATTTGTTCTGGTTTTGCCTTTCTCCATTAGATTATGTATTTCTTTAAATACCGAGTATTTTTTCTCTTTTGGGTGCTTACACATTGAGCAGGTACTTTGCAATCTTTTTAGCTAAACAAAACAAGTTAACCTTCTTAAACCTTTCTAAATGCTATAAGTCTCAGTCTGGACTTGTGGATACTACTGACAGCCACATGCTCTGCAGAACACTACCTCCAGGACATTTTAGGCACAATCATGCTGCATTTACTGCTGTCAGCCTTTCATTTTATTTTCTTAACATATCTCTAACCTCCTTTATTAACCTTTCATGTTTCCAATTCATTTTGATTGTTTTCCTTTTTCCATCTATAGCCTGTTGCATTTTTTATTTATTTCTAATTACTGCTTTCATTTGATCTTTGAAGAACAGCAAAGGCACAATGAAAGCTGCTATAAGAACCACCCCTCTCTGTATCACTGCCAGGAGAATTCATACTATTGGACTACACCTAATACTAAAAGGCATTGCAAAAATTATTCTACTCTGGTAAGTCCAATGACATCTAAAGATGCCAGTATTATCAGGGCACTACTGCATAAACATTTACACCAATGGAATTCCAACTGATTTTGGCAAATATTAATGGAAAAAACCTCACTGCAGAGAGAAAGCTGAGATTGCTAGAAACATTGCTAGCTTTGGCAGGACACAGCTGAAGCAAAGCTCATTGTCGACTGATACGACACTACCATGCCATGTTGCCAGGGAAACAGCAGCAGAACAGAACATGAGGTATTTAAACTGGAGAGGTTCTAAAAAAAAGAAATTAAAAGAAAAAGTGCTCAGGGCCAGGCTGACCTGAAGGAAGTGTATCTGCCATCATGTTATCGTATAGAAATAGTTTAGTCATAAGCTTGTTCCCCATAACTGATGGGCTGAAGGATTCTTGCTTCTAAAGATGCTACTTCCATTACATGGATTTGATGATAAATTGCGCAACTATTATCAATTATTTTCTCTCTATTGATGAACTTTGTCTAGTGTGAGGTGTCTCTGCCCATAGGAGGGGGTTAGAACTGGATAATTTTAAGGTCCTTTCCAACCCAAACCTTTCTGTGATTCTATATAATGGTTGGGTGATAGTTACTTTTTGTACAGTAAAATATGACCAATCAGTAAATAATGAGGTAAAGTACACAAAGGATGACTGGACTGTGTATTTTTTAAGTTGTTTCAATCAGTTTAATAGTGGTAAGAAAGGACAGTATCAAGACTAAATATCTAAAAACCAAGTGACAGGAGTTAGAGAACTGAATTAATTGCAGTAGAGGAGTTATTCGTTGCCTGCTAATTTTGAAGTAAAATCAGGGGACACTGTCATTAGTTGACAGGTTCAAAATTCAACTAAGCCTATTAATAGCTTTTAAAAAATGCATTTTGAAACTCAGAAATGTATCCCAAGACACAGGTTTATGGATTCAGACTTGGCAGCAAAAAAAAATAAAAGAAAATCCATGGCATTTGCATATATTGTCTCATCCATTACTCTTCACAAGAAGAAGGAAAAAAAAAAATATATGAAATAGATAATCTGGGGAGAGGAAGAAAATGAAGATCTGAGGAAAAAAAACCCCAAACCCTTTCCTAGTATTTTATCCCTGCTTCTCAAGGTCTGAACTCAGAACTTCCAAGTCAAAAGCTCTACCTTGACATTTAATAGGTCTTGCTATATTTCTTGTATACATTTTTCTGTTCCTTCTAAACTTGTGCAGAGTTTACCATGACGTTCTCAGGCAACAAGCTCCATAATCTCACTCTGTGTTCTGTGGACCTGCACTGCCTGTACCTCATTCTAAACATGTAAGCTAAAAATAATCATTCAATATCCTTGATTCTTAGAAGAGAAAGCAGATAATGATTAGAAATCAGTTCTCTGTATGCCTGTTGTCATTTTATTAGCCCAGCATATTGTCCTGCCTTGTACATCTTATTTTTTTCCTAGGAGAAAATGTCCCCATCTATTATTTGTTATTTTAATGGAAAATATTCTGTATTTTAGGTCATGCTTGCTCTAATTCTAATATATTTTCTTCAAAATGGAAGAATCAAATTTAGACAGCATTCTCAAAGCAGACATCCTTTGCATTTTATACTGTTCTCTGATTTTTTCCTTAGTCCTTTCATAATGTTTCTGGGCTTTTTTGACTGCTATTGAAGATTGAGTTGGTATTTTCAAAGCTGTTACAACTCCAGAATCTCTTTCCTGTATGTGCACTGTATGATAGTGAGTAAACAGGATACTGAAATGTCTAACAGTACCTTTAAAGAAATTAAACTTCCCGTATGAGCCTTGTCACACTGCCAGAAAAATGGCAGTTACCCAAGAGCTCTCAGTATTAGACACCACCAGTTTTAGCTAAAAACCTGCTGGAATGGCAACACTGTTAAGCAAGCACCCGATTTCTGTTCAAAAGAACCTACTCTTGAAATGCCTATGTAGGAATAGCACATACATCAAAACAAAACAGTGATGATACCGTAAGAAATGTAAAAAATTTTGAGTTCACACAAACAAAATCACTAACACTACTTATCATGTTACTCTGGCTTTATGGCAGTACAGCCTGCAACTGGAGTTAGTATACAAATGACTTACATGCATGTCAACAACTGCAAGGTAACACAAGTCTTAGTAAACACCTGAAAATTTATGCTGCAATAATCTGGGCTAGTTGGTTTGCAGTTCTCCTTGCTCTTACTTTTATTTAACCATGAAAATGTTGCTTTTCTTATTGTGTATTGTTATAGCTAAGCCTGACACATGCTTTTCAATTCATGATATTAAAGAAAAGCCTTTTTAAATTTCATATAGCCCAAAGCTTAAGCAGTTTTTAGTTTAAGATATGAGCTCATATTATTATCTTGTTACAGTTTGATGGTTTATTTGCTTGAGCAAGTTCTTACTTTGTGGCATCATCTGAATATATAAAACTGCAATGACATTATAATCCTTGACAAACCACCTGTCATCTCTCTTGAGGAGTTAAAACTTTATATTGTATATAATAAATATCAGGTGATAGAAGGACTTGAAATTAGGAAATAACCAATTTACTTAACATTAGCCTTAGTCTCAAATAGGGGTCAGTAACATAAAACAAGGAGGAAAGGCTTTAAAATGAAGAGGGTAAATTTAGATTAGATCTCAGGAAGAAGTTCTTCCCTATGGGGGTGATGAGGTGCTGGCACAGGTTATCCAGTGAAGCTGTGGCTGTCCTATTCCTGGCAGTGTTCAAGGCCAGGTTGGCCGGGGCTTGGAGCAACCTGCTCTAGTGGAAGGTGTCCCTGCCCACGGCAGGGGGTTGGAACTGAACAAGCTTTAAGATTCCTTCCAACCCAAACCTGTGTTTGGTTGGAGTCTGTGATTCTATTAACATGTTCCAAGTATTGTTATCTATTTTCCAGTTTTACAAATAACTATGTTTTTACCATAACTCTGGTTTCTGTAAGTGTAGTCTTACAGCTCCTAGTAATACAGTAGTACCTCGTTTCTACAGATATGTAGAAACATATACAGAGATGATACTACTTAAGATAGGGACAGCAGAATACTCTGCCAGTGTCCAGGATCCCCAGAACATTCCCTGGGTAAGCAGTTAGTAGGTTTGTTCAGTAAGCTACACAAACTAGTAGAACAGGGTAGATAACGTGGCAAAATTCTGATGACTCAGTGTGCTGAAGCTCACATACTGGCAGCCAAATAACAGTGCCTGAACTCTGATGGAGTTTATAAACTCCATATACCATATACAGAATTCTTATTAGGAATGACTGTTCACAAAATCTCTTAACATCCTGACTCTTCACCTTTGAATCAGGTGAACTGTGCACTCTTCTTTCTGTGACCAGTGTGCGACATAATTTTTGGCAAGGCATTTGAAAATGTTACAGGTACTATATTTACCCATATGCCTGTCTGCCAAATTCTTCAGGTTTTATCCTGCTTTTACTCCCTTGTTACATGGAGAACTTCCAACCAGACTATGATCCTGGCTATTAAGATTATTCTACCTATTGAAAATGGCTGAAAGAGCAGTGAAATAGCAGCAACAAATGCAAGTTACTAAATACATGTAAGCGTATAGGCAGATTCTACACGAATCTGTTTAATGCCAAAGCTTATTTAATACGTTAGTTAATGACAAAAAGAGTAACCATACTCACAGAGAACACTATATTAAATCATACGTTAAACCCCAGCCAGGACAAAGACAATAACATAGCAGAATCAGAACTGATTACAACTGTATGCCAAGTCACTGAGTTTTTTTATTTATATAAGTAACTGAATTCAGGGATTCTGCAGGATTAACAGAGATGGGATCCACTTATAATTATTGCAAAGGAAACTTAAGCAAAATGAGGTCCAAGTTGGGATAAGATTTTTGGCATCCACAGAATATTTTCAATGCAAAAAGCAACACCAAAAAGTTACTCTTGAAAAGGCCTTAGTCTATACTGAGTGCCACTACCAGAATATTACTAAGTATGTTTCAGTGGTCAGATACTTGTATCTGCAAAACTTTATAGCCTAAAAAAACCCCAAACCATCCCACCACCTTTCCAGTATGTATAGCAAATACTTGTATTTTTTTAAGATACAAGGTTCCTGTCAGACTAGAGTGTTCTCCTTTTACTAGCGCTGTCCAGTTTAGCTAGAATAGTCTACTAGCATAACCACCAAATGGTTTTGAAAGCAAACACAGAGACAACGAATTTAATCCTACTCATGCTGTTCATCCTGAAGTGTTTAGTATAAAAGGTTATCAGTATAAATATCATATAAAGGATATTAGTATAAAGGGCAGTAGACAGAGTTAATAGTACATTTTTAAAAAAGATAATATGATCAAGGGGAGTAGAGGCCCTGTAACAGCCCTGTAACACTCCACGGAATGAGAATGCTCAGTGGACAATGTTGACCTAACAAGATAATTCATGTGACCTGCAACTCCTCAGCCCCAAATCTTCCTCAGGTTACAGCAGCTAACTACCATGAACTTTCTTTTGTCCTCTAGTCTCACCTCATCTGCCCAGACATGGCACTGTGCACAAAGAGAATGCCTATGCTACAGGTGTCTGGTAAAGCCAGTCAATCCTGGGACCACATAAGCCTTAGCACAGATACACAGTAAAGGCCTTCAGCACATGTACAGGATTGCCATTTATAAGAAGAGAGGAAGGACACTGACTGGCTGCTGCCACCAGCATGCCAGAACACACTCTACATGCACTAGATCTATTATGCAGTAGTTGAAGATAACAATGTGGCTTGAGACATAGCTATAGGCTGCACTGAGAGCCACGACGGAAAGGAGAATGCATTGACCATAGGGAAGTCTCTTTGCTTTATGCAACGGAGAAGTTTCTGTGCTATCACATAAAACAGCTTAAAGGTAAGACAGAATATATTAACCTTTTATTCAAGGTAATAGTAGATACAAGGTTCTTAAATACCACACTGGAAGACACTAGGCAGTAGCTAGAAAGTCAAAAGTATTAAAGCAATGATTAAATATTTATCTAAAAGATTTTCAAGAACATGAATACCTATTTTATAGAAGTGATAAAAAAGATTGAAAATATGCATTTTTTTCTAAGAATAGATATAATTCTTTTATTGAGCTAACCACAGTAATAAATTCTTATTAAAATTCTATTTGTTGAGTTGATCAAAAGCCTCAGTTGATTACATTTCTCTAAAACCAGATTCCTCATTAGTAATATTGAGAACTCTTCTCATTATTTTTCTATCATAAATCATATTTCTATTCTTCTTCTGCCCATAAAACATCAATAGTAGGTCAGACTGAACAGCAACTTTTTAATATCATTTGGGAATATGTTAAACAGTGAACGCTGATGAGAGCACCTCCTGCTCCTCTGCTACCTCCTTACACTAGAAGAATTGCCCATCAGATGCTAATCCTCCTGCTACCTTTAATCAGCTCTTTGTTCAGGACAAGCCTTCCCCACTGAGACAGGGGAAAGCCACAGCAGCCTAGTTCCTTCCAGAAAGCCTCTTTGTCAGAAATCCTTTTTTCAGAGTAAAATGGTTTCAGCATCTGAATTCATCTCCTGCATACTTAGTCATGGCTAAAAAAAAAAAAAAAAAACCAAACAAAAAAACAAACAAAAAAACCCCCAAAAAACCCCCAAACAAACAAAAACAAAAAAAAACCCCACAAAACCACAAAAAACCAAAACCCACACCACCATGTCAAAACTGACAACCAACGAACCCAGAGTTAGCAACTTTAGAAGGCATGACTTCCCTTTGCAAGAACCATATTTATTCCTGATACAGATTTTTTTCATGTGCCTGCATATTCTAATCTAAGTTACTAGTTGCACCTAGTTTTTTGACCTGTGCATGCATCAGGCTAACAACAAAAGCTGTTTGTGAAAACTAGGTTGAACAGAAACACGAGTAATGTGATGTTAGTAGCAATCACTTCAAGATGATTAAGTATTTGCTCTTCACTTCATAATGCTTTTCAAAAGCTGGTACCTAGTATTTTTAGATTTCATACATGATTTTGCTTGCTGTACTACTGAACTGGTTTGGGTTTCCTTTGTTACTACTCCCATTAAACCTCACAGGACTTTTGGTATTCAAGACCACTTCCTATTTTCTCATTTTATGCCACAAAATTTTCTTCACTAAAGCTTGTCAAATGCTTTACAAGTTCTTCTGTTACCAACTTCCAAACTAGATGGTTTCAGTAAGTGAATGTTATGGGAGAGATTTGCTCACTAGTTAGCAATAATGATGAGTGCTATGGCATTTCAGGAGTAAAATTTCAGATCAAGCTTTTGTTTTCTTACTCTCTAAACAGTAAAGTAGCAACTCCACCAAATACCAACAACCAGAAAAATTCTATCAGCCTGCATTTCAGGATGCAGTGTCTTTCTACAGGTCGAAGAACTATGCCAGATGTCTCTCGATACACTGAAAAAAATATGTACTGGGAATACATACTGAGGAAGCATTCTAACATCCTGAAGGGGTTTTGGATTGCTGTCCCAACAGTATAGAAAGCTCAAATGTATGCCAAATTACGCTTCTTATTAGGGATGGGAGGGGATTATAGAAGAACATCTTGCATTGTGCAGTAATGGTCTTATTTACACACAGTGTTTTTAAAGAGTTATTTTCAACTTTGTATTGAATGACATAGGTAGTTGTTCCTCTGAAATTTAAACCTCTAAACGTCCAAGCAGCATATTTTCTAAAAAGCTAGGCTATACTTGTCATGCATGCATTACAGCCCTAAAAGTTTATGGCATTCCTTACTGTTAAAGGTATTCTACAAGAACAAATACAGAATTTGTTTTCAAGTAATTGATTTTCAATATAGTCATCAAGATAGTTTCACATAAAGATGGCAATTTCTTATAAGAGAGCATAATATTGCTTTGGTCTATTCCCTTTCTATGTGTGGATATTCATATCAGAAGCACACAAAACTATACTTTCAGACCTCAGATAATATCTAAATTGGGAGTTGATTGATCATTTTACGTATATTTATTATTTTACTGATATTTACATATTTTAGAATATACATGCTTGGGTACAAGCCTCCACACTGGAATCTTGATATATCATCACTTAAAGTTAAACTTTGGTAAGGGAATATATATTTTACATTCATAAGTGAAAAAAAGCAAGGCTAGAATTCCATGTGCAGAGCTGAAAGACTGCACACATGAATGCTGAAGTCATCTAGGCTTTGCTCCTACACAAACTTCACTATGAAATATCATGAAATGGAAAGGCTTCATAAAAAATGAGAGCACCTGAATGGTTTAGGTCAATCTTTTTTGCAGATTCCCAAGAGACTTACTTTGTCAGAAAGATGTCTGCTGCCATGTTTTTTTACCAATGGTAACTCCAAGTGCTAAAAGGGCTATATATTACAAGTAGCATAATTTCCTCTCTGTTCTGGCTGTTACTACTAGTGTTGCAGAACAATAGCTGCATGTCAGGAAGGAGTTTAAATAGTCTCAAAAAGCTGAAGTATCAGGAAAGGCAAATAAGCTCCTTAAGTATTTGCTTATTCGATAAAAAATTTCCTAGCAGAAAGAGTATTTCTGTTCAGAATTCATACAGTTAACATGTGACAAAGGGCTTTCCAGGTAAATTATTATTAGATAATTGAGAGGGTCCATTGTGACCCTAAAGATTTGTTTTGCATGAGGCCTACTGCAGTATGAACGATTTTGTCTTTTTCATCTGCACCTTCCTTTTAACAAAATACTATACTAAAAAAGAGCCTCAGAACCTCCTTAAATTTTATTTTTCCATTCACTGGTAATAATATCTATTTAAAAAAAAAAAAAAAAAAAGAAGAAGAAGAAAAATTATCTAAGTTACCTGCAAGTAGCATTCACATTGATAAAGTTATTGAACTAGTATTATTTTTAGAAAAAGCAGACATACCACCTTTGCTTGGTATCTCCTGCACCATGTGAATTTGTTGCAACTACTGATCTCAGGAACTCTCAATCATACATCCATGTTTAATTCATTTCATTACTTGCTTCATTGTTTTATCTCTGAAGACCCTTTCTAATGGTCTAGAACCCTGCTGCAGTTAAACACTGTAGAAGAAAATGGAAAACTATCCATCAGGATATATAGCAGGTATGAAACACTAAACTGCAGGCATAGAGATGGGGGACTTGCAAAGAAACTGCAAGACTCCTTTTCAGGGTTAGAGGCAGGAGTGCTAACATGAGAGTACAGATTATTTAACATTCTCTAGTACACATTCATTTAAGGAGAAATTTAAATTAAGATGAGACACTCCGATATTAACAGGAAATTCCTAAGTGCAGGATGAAACATGTGAGAAGGGAGGGGGAAAAAAATTAATATAATTTTACATTATAAAAGGCCAGAGATGACATTTTAGTATGTAATAGAAGGTAGAATGGGTCAGTAAGCTGCTAAGGACCATGAAAACTAAGACAAGCAATTTATTTGATTTAATAGAGAAGAAATCACAATGAGGATATAAAAACCAAAGGCAACCTTCTCAGAGTGGTGGTCAGGAATAATAATATTGTAATAAAGCAGTAGCATTCCAAAGGTATTGTACAAACCAATTTTGCAACTGTGTCACAAGAAGAGGCAGCTGTTACCTAGCTGAGTCATACTAACTAGGTATGATGCATAGAAAGATACAGCTCTATTACATCTCAGGTAGAAGACAATGCATAACACTGTGGAAATGAAAACAGACTCAGATCATATTTGCAGATAACCTTAGATAAGCAAGAAAAATATTGTTATTGAGAGTGACAAAAGAAAGCACACAAGGTGGAGGAATTAAAAAGTAAAGAATTCTATTTTTCTCTATTTTGCTCTTTAGTAAGCAGCTAAATATCACACATATTGAACAGATAAGTCAAAATACTAGTTTGGCTAGACCTACAAACTGTTAATACAGGTGATTTTTGTCTCTGCAAATGAAGTTACCCAGAATAAAGCATAGCAAGAGAAAGAAAAAAAGCCCCGGGGGGTGTGTGAAAAAAGTCTTCCTTCTCTCATTCTCTCATTTATTTCCAGGCAGGATATATTTTAACTTACTTCGTCTCTTAAAATCACAGACAAAGGAAAAAACCGTCCAGGCAACTGATAATTTGGGCATTATTTTTGTTCTTCCTTCTACACACTGGTGTCACTACAATAATCTTGCCCTGAACAAACTCCATGAGGTAGCTATCTTCAGGACCTACCAGTATGCAGAACTAGTTCATTTTTCACTCAATTTTTACCATATCTGTCAATCATTATTTTAATGCATCTTCAGTAAAGACAGAGCTCATGCATAGCATTTATTCACTTCTGTCAACAGGAAGCACGGAAGTTCTCATATTCATACAGATTGTCTGCTCAACTTGCACAGTTTATATATCACCCAGACTCTTACACGCCCTCTCAAGCGGCAAGTTACAACTAGTTTTATTAAATAGTTGTCTTCAGCATAGATACTACACCAGGAAGCATTTTGAACTCAGCAACACTATTATTCATAGGACTTTTCCCAGGAGTGGCAGTCTGAGTGTTGCAGTTCAATTGACGTACCAGTGGAGGCACTTCTCATAGTTTTGCTATGAGAAGTCAGAGCTGTTTAATGCTGTGTTGTGCATTCAGCAGACCTGAAAATCTCTGTATAGGAAAATTATGGATTTATGTTTGGATAAAACATAATAGCCAAAGAAAGACGGGCCAAAAGTAACTTCTTCTTTATGATTATACAGTCAGGTTGCCCCTGAAATGCTATTGGTGTCCTTCTCCTTTTTGCCACATAAGTGGGAGTTACAGGATGATGACTGTTCTTACCCATCTGTGTTCCAATTTCTCCACGGATCATAAGCATATGTGTATAGAATTTAATTTTATAGATGGGCAAATACTTGGACAGTGGTTGCATACAAATAGAAGCTGAGGGATAATAAAAGTCTGATTTTCAATTATGAGTACATTCTATAAGCAGGAGCACCAAGGAACATCAGCTTGTAGAAAAGGGATAAAAAGAGATTATAGGAGATTAGCCCTCCAGGCTGTTAAAACACTATGTATAAGTGGGCTTCAATGTCACTCTGAAATAACCCTGACACTTAATTCATTTGATTCGAAATACTGGAATCAAAATCAACATCCATAAGGATTTTGATTCCAGCATTTAGAATCAAATTTTGATTTCCCATTTGGGCTAATTCTTTTTGATTTTTAAATCTGAAAAGGAAAGGTCTAAGGAATTACAAGAAGCCCAATTAACTCCAAGTCAGGGTCTGGATACAAATAGTAGATGCTTTTCCTAGTATCTCTGAGAATTAAGAGAAATAATGCTTCTCTCATGCCAAGAAGAGGTTACAAAATAAATCAATTAGAGAAATTACAGTAGGAAGGCATTAATGCCAAGACAAGCATCTCCAGGTAATGAAGCCTAAGTCCATGTGTAGGACCATGACCAGTTAATTAGTTATCATAGTACAGGGAAGAAAATGGAAGTGCAGTGGATAAGCTGTAAAACCACTACAGAAGATAATAGAGACATATTATATATGTGATAAGCTCTACCAACAAAAAAAGGGCCAATTTAAACAGTGCTGACAAGGATTATTGGAAATATCAGATCTTTGCCAGAAAATATTTAAGAGAGAATTCCATACTCGTAGAATGGCCTAAGACACATGGAGACAATGACAGACATAAGACAGAAAAATCTAGACAAAGTCAACAAAGCTACTAAAAAATTAGGTAACTTCTTTTTCTTAAAATATTTTTTTCTGGTCTGATTATTTCTCAGGACCCAGTGGAACTGCTTCCCAAAGTTGTCACTTAGCTGTCTTCTAATACAAAAAATCTTTGTAACAGATATAGTACTCATAATGTATATTTCATTTGCACTAAAAATCAAGTATTTCTGAAGAGTTTTATCAAAATTCAGCTTAGTTGAATGTTCTTGGCCGTAAGTGCTTTTTACCCTTAAAGAACCATAGAAAGTAAACACAAACGGGATTCAAGCATTTAAGACAAGCTTGTGAAACATAGGGAACATTTTTGGAAATGATTTTGTAGTCTACTTGCATCTCAAACTTATCACTTAGCTCTCTCCAAATAAGAAAACTCTTTGTAAAAAAACAAAACTGTATTAGCAACCAAAAATACTGACAAAGGAATTAAAGGACAGATTAGTAGAAATGATTTCACATCGCTGTACCAGTAATAAGAGAGATGTATAAAGTGATACATAAAGAACTCCTTTCCTACATGCATGGGATGTGAAGAGAATAGTTTCACTTGCTTTCTTCAGTGATGATCTAGTCTTACGCTGGTTTGGAGGATAGGAGTTGCAGAAGGGCATATTAGCATCTTAATCCAACACTACCTCAGTGATGTCTTTCAACTTCTTAATAGAAACCGTGAAAAGTATGTCAGAAGTATCACCTATAGAAGTCTTTTCTTTAACCACTCCCATTTCAAGGAGTTTCTCCATCTCGATTGCTGTCAATTCCAAACACCAGAACTCTGGAATCCCCTGGGTCAACTGACGTTTTAATCTGCACTGTGATTCTATGATAAGTTATACTGTATAAACAGTAGATTAGCTAGAAGGCACTGAAGTTGCTTCAGGTACTGATATAGATCACCTTGTCTCAGGGATCTGGTGAAAGGCGTGTGTTACATAGGATACGAGTAACTTCTCTGAGGCTTTCACAATTAGCCATTGAAGCCACTGAAGCCCTTCCAGTCATTATCAAAACCAAGACCACCTATTTGGCATATTTAAAGAGCACAGAAGCTCTCAAGAAACAACTTTTAATAATAAAATCAGGTATGCAACTAGTCCTGTACAAAATTAGTGTATAACAACTGAAGATATGTAAAGGAATACAAGTAGAAGCAGAAGCATTTTAAAGTTAACTTTCTGATTTTACAATATAGATTAATTCTTCCTGAAAGGCAGCTGTTTTCAAACATAAATACAGCACATTTAGGAACCACTAGATGACAGAATCATTATGTGTTCCTACCCACAAACCTCTCTCTTAAGCATCATGTTTTACAAAACTGTCAAAAAAATAAGTTCATATGAAACCCTTTAAAGGTTAACTCAGGCAACCTAAATGTGATAGCAAATACATGGTTCCATATGCCTGAATGTTCATGTGTTTTTCCATAGTTACTGACTTTGTGTGCTGTGAAAAGCAGAAGCTAATAGCATTTAAGGGAATTAAACAGGAATAGTTCATTGCACGAGACAAATCAGCCATAACAACAAAAAGTCAAAGAAAAAAAATTAAATTTAAGATTTCCATACTCATTAAAATTTATTATTTTTTTTAAAGTTAATTTCATCCCAGATTCTGATTGCAGATTCTGGGGAAATAAACGGGGAGAAAACTGTTACTCAGTACTATTTTAGCTTCAGAATTTCCCAAGACTTGCAAAACATGGTGTCCAAATTAACCACCTTTGTACTGCAGGATGTTACTACTGTCTATGTCTAAGTGACATTTGGAGTAACAGTAACCAGATAAACATTTAGGAAAAAGGCACACACACCCCCACAAAAAAAATGCTGTGTCATGTGAAGAGCACCTCCATTTCCCAAAAGTATCATTAAATAAATAAATCTGTCCAGTAGAAAAAAATATCCAAATAAAGGAGTCATAGCTTCTGGCTTTTTGCTATAGATTGGGGGCGAGGCAAAGGAAATCACATTTGGGGCTAGGAACTTGGGGATTACTGCCTGGAGGGAAAAGAGGCCAAACACTAGGGAGGGGGGGGAAAGGAAGAGAAGGAAAGACAATAAGGAGCAGAATGTGCACTTACTGTTTGGTTATCTTCATACAGCTTCAAGTCATATCCACTCAGCTCCACACAGAAAATTATTGCTGTAACCCCCTCAAAACAGTGGATCCACTTTTTGCGTTCAGATCTCTGTCCACCCACATCCACCATTTTGAAAGTCAGCTCTTTGAAGGTGAACTTATTTTCTACAATCCCTGTGGTCATGTCCCGAGAACGTAGAATATCTTCCACCGTAGGGATGTAGTCCAGTGCTGCAATCCTTTCTAGGTCATTTAAGTAGTATGCAGCATTATCCTCTAGGTGGTACTCGTTGGAGCGGCAAAAACACTCCTGCACACCAGGGTCTGCCCAGAGCCGTTTCATGACTCCCAGGAGCTCAGGGGTAATCTCACCTTTGCTCTCAGCTGGGCCTGTCAAGGCAAAAAGCTGCACAGCATCATATGCTCTGTCAGGATTGTGAAACTCTATTTTAAGTGTGGCTAGAGCCCGAATAATACGTGTGAGAGAGTCAATTGCATTATAGATAATCAGAGGTTTGTATTCCTTACAGGCCTCCAAGTTAAAGCCACCACTATGAATGATTTTCATCTGCTTTACAATAGTGCTCTTCCCAGAATTGCTGGTACCCAGGAGTAGGAGCTTAATCTCTCTTCGCTGTCGCTGACTTTCAGAGCGCAGGTGGCGGTCAATCCTACGGGACCGCCGCGCTGCCTCCTTCTCCTCAGAGCTTTGCCGACATCCCATGGTATAGCAGGTGGTTACAGAAGGGGAGGCTTGGAGATTGTCTCACTCTGTTTGCGTCTCTGAAAAAGATCTGCGATGTCTTTCAGTTCTCGTGCCACGTACAACTTGAACAAGAAAAAAAGTCGCTCTCCAATACCTGATAGTCCAAGATGCCTGTACCGCCTAATTCAGTCCCAGCAGGGGTCCAAACCCATGTAGATATGCAACCACGGAAATAGTCACTTCAGCAGATCTCATGGCACTCCCCTTTCCAGCACATAAGCAGTGACACATTCCTGTTACTGAAGGGACACTTCCCTTTGCCGCTGTTTGGCTAGATCCATCAAATACTCTTTTCTGTTCTGCATAATTATTTTGCTGCCTTCTGTCCAAAGGTAAGGAGCTGCGCTTTCACCTTCTCTGCTCCTGCTCTTGTCTTTTAATTGTATTTTCTGGTTGCTCTGGTGATGCTGCTAGATAAAGCTGAAGCTCTTTTCAATGGCGCTGCACTTGTTTTGTTTCTATTCCACCACTTCTTCAGCTGATCCAGTTCAGCTCTGTAAATCAGTGCTTTCCACCTGCCAAACAATGAGAAAAGAAATGAATGAAATGAGAGACTCTGCTTCCTTGCTGTCTTGCTGCAAACCACTCGCTTTCTCCTCCTCTTCTAGACTTCTAAACCTTTTATTATTCCAATAACGGATCAGAAAATACAGATGGAAAAATATGTAAAGAAAAGCAAAAACCTAAAACCACAGCAAAAACGTAGGGACAGCTGAAGCTCGCAGACCTAAGAAAATGTGATTTCTGAACAATAGTAAATCAAATCTGCTTTTCAGACTTCTGTGTTTTATTATCTAAACCTACATGAAAACAAACAGTGCTGAGCTGTGCCCCAATTTCTCCCTCAGCAAGAGCTTATGGCAGTGCTTTTCCTGCGCAGTCCTGTTCTGACTGGTTTTCCTGAAGTGGAAAATGAAACAGACTCACAACTACTTTCCCAGTCTCTCTATTTATATCAGTATCTTGTACTCAGACAGATGTCCTCCCGAGTTTTCTTTCATCTTTTCTATGTGCATGGAACATTTAAATAACTAAATCAGGAAGCAAAAGGAGGTGATCAACTTTGCTTCATGATTTTGTAAAAGGGAGAGTTACTCATCTTTGCAGATTACAGTAAGAGATCTTCTTTCCCCTTGTAGAACAGTACTGTTCGACATACTATGTACGTCCTGCTTAATCAATAAAGGGATGCACTACTACAACAAACTTTGTAAGCTTCCTTCCATAGCCAAGCTAAGTGTTAATAAGCCTCCTCTCTTCCATTTTTAATACAGGAAATTCTGAGGTACAGTAAAAGTGAATAGTGACTGTAAGTCACTAATAAGTACTATACTTACTATATATGCTTACTAGAAGTAAGTATAAGTGAATAGTGTTTCATACAAAAGGTACAGAAAATGACATCACAAGCAAGGGCTGACAACTTTGCAGTGACTGTTAGAGCAATTACTCTTTCCTGAATCAGGGGTGAAGCTTCCTATTTGGAACTCTGCAGAAGGCAACAGCAGGAAGCAGTTACCTCTCTCAGAGGGAAAACACATTACTAACAGCTGATTGGTGATTACTTGCCTCTTTCCTAGGAAGGGCTTGCTGCTCCCACTAAGCTCTGAGCACAGTGGGCAGCAGAATCGCAAATGTTGTGGCTTCCGCATTGTAAGCTGGCCCCAGCCCACTTTGGCACTTATCTTCTGTCTGCTTACTTGTGCCTAGGGGGTTTTCAGTGAGTATTTTTACAAACTGAACTACATGCCACTGAGATACTCTCAGAGATAAGCTTAAGTTCACAGCCTACTACAGAAATATAGATTCTTCTACATTCTAGTAAGACTGAATCTCCCGGATTTCATTTTCAAAGTTGCTGTAGAAGTCTTTGGAAGTTTTCTTGCATGAACTTCCTAGCATTTCAGTGTAGACGTGACAAAGCATTAAAATACATATTGAAGAGGATGATTCCACACTAATAGGAGAGGGACAGAATGATCCCAGACAGATGTTGAACAGAAGCTTTTGTGAGAGAAGATACTGAACTACAGCTACTTGAAACCTCATGCACTTTGCTTTTTCTCTTTCTTAAGCATCACAGCAGAAGTTTTAGTGAGCAAAAGATATTTCAGCACTCCAAAATACTAATCTGTAATTAAGTATTTTAAACAAAGCACTGGATTTACCAATATGTATTTTTCCTTTCTCCACATTACCTACATCATAGGATATGGTTCACTTACATAGATATACAGCAGGACATGGTGGGTCTCATTCTTACATGGCCACACTGCTCTGGTTGAAAAATATGAACTTACATTTACATGACTTCTATTTTAATGTGTAACATATTTATAAATGCATATACATTTAATAGATGTTTTGTAAGATACTGTTCTACTATTGAGAATTTCAACTCTTGCTTTTTGTCTTGCCAAAAATCAGTATCAGCCATGGATTTCAGCAGGAAAGCAGGATCTTGCCTTGCCCTCCTAGTAGTTGTCGCTATAGTAGAAATTAATTATAGTAGGAATTATGTCAAATAATAGTTTTAGCTAACTTTTAAGTACAGTTAACTGAGATACAGCACAACATAAAGATTTCAAGGCAGGAGCTTCTCACATATAGATAAGGACAATTACATCATCTGCAGTACTGAAGGTGGTTTAAACGGTTAAAAAAAACCAATAAACCTCACTTTGTGTGTTCCTTAGCATCTCGCATTTACAAGAAAAAATATCATTCTTAGAACATTTATTTGGGAGGGTAATAAATTATATATCTAGGATTTCATTCCTGAGGTAGTAGAAACAAGCATAATGATACCAGACTTCACTGCTTTGCAAGAGGTATTCTTCTGTTATTCATATATTCTTTGTCACAGTGGGCTATCCTAATCTTAGTTTCTACACTTCATATAGCTTTGTCTCTGAACATGCTTAAAAACACTTACAGATCTCTTCTAATTTATGATTGTCTGACAAGTAGAAAGGTAGAGTCTATGCGCCTGCTTTCAAATCCAAGTCCCCACTGTTATGCATCTCTGGGATCTACAGTTCTGTAACAGCATCTTGGTATTAGGCGGGTTCTTGCAATACACTGAATCCCTTTTCAGCAGTTTCCAATATCTAAATGTCAAGGTATCTGGGAACGTGAAACGCACACGTATGGAAGGACAAACAGTTATGGCAATCACTGTTAATTCCTTAACATCAGAGAAAAAGGTGACTTAACTTCAGAGAAAAAGGAAAGAGTCAATGGATGACAGTTCTACATACTCATTCCTGAAGTTTACTAGGATGTTAGCCTGGGACAGTTGAACTTGCAATCACTCACTCTGAGATACTTTTACTGATTCCATCTTTATTTTTAAATCCCTTCCTAACTCTAACCCTGCTTAAGGGAGATTCATAGTTGAACCAATGTAGACCTGGATTCATGGCTACCACGATGATTCAGTATAGGTCAGGGCTGGTACCAGTCCAAAGACTTCTACAGCAGTTTATATTTTAGTTAGAATAAGATGAACAGAGGATTGTTGCAAACTACTGGTTTCTTTTATAAAACCTGTTGAAGCCCATTTAACTGAACAGGCAGTTTAGCACTAGCATGTTCTTCTGTTCATACTTTTGTAGCAAATAAAACCAGTCATTATTATTGGTTTCATACCTAGGCTTGCTCTTTGCCCCTACCCACCACTTTTGTCTTGTTCAAACTGATCCCTGTGTTTGTAATCACAAGCACTTATCCCTTTGCTCAGCATGTTCCCAAGTAACAATGAGGGCAGGGAAGGACAATGACACAACAACACAATTCACTTGTACAAATTTTCCTAAGGAAAGATCTGAGTACTGTATGTTGTTGCATTAGCTACTGGCACACTATCATGGCATGCCTTGAAAGATGTTCCTCCCTTGAAGATCTTATTGAAAAGAGCTGGCTTCTAAACTGAGAATAAAGCTAAGGGCTGCTACTATCACAGTCAATGTAGGCTGTGCATAAGATACTGTCCTGGGTTCAGCTACAGCGGTCATTTTTTCTCCTTCTTAGTAGCTGGTGCAGTGCTGTGTTTTTGACCTTCAGCCTGAGAACAACGCTGACAACACTGATGTTTTCAGTTGTTGCTAAGTAATATTTACTCTGACCAAGGACTTTCTCAGTCTCATGCTCTGCCAGGGAGGAGGGGAAACCGGGAGGAAGCAGAGACAGGACACCTGACCCAAACTGGCCAAAGGGCTATTCCATACCACGGCACGTCATGCCCAGTATAGAAACCTGAGGGAGTTACCCGGAAGGCCCAAATCACTGCTCAGGTCGGGCTGGGTATCGGTCAGTGAGTGGTGAGCAATTGTATCCTCTCTCCTTGTTATTTCCCGTATCATTATTATTATTGGTGGTAGCAGCAGTGGTTTGTATTATACCTTAGTTACTGGAGTGTTCTTATCTCAACCCGTGGGAGTTACATTCTTCCGATTCTCCTCCCCAGTGGGAGCGGAGAGGAAGAAGAAGAAGGGAGAGTGAGCGAGTGGCTGCGTAATTCTGAGTTACCAGCTGGGCTTAAACCACGACAGATACGTTGCTAACAGCAGGTATTTCAGCTGGCATTGTAGGCACAAAGCCATATTCTCCCTACTGCAAGCAGTACCAGTAGCCTAATAATCTACCTTCGTCACTCCAGCATGCACACACAGAGCTTTAGGAGTCCAGTCTTGTTCAGCTCTTTATAGTATTTCCATCCTAGTAACCAGATGATAAGTATAAATTTTCCCCAGTAGTACCTAATTTAAAAAAGTAAAATGAAGTTCAAAAGGTTGCAGCAAACTTTCCGCTAGTTTTAGCTACAGTTGCCAGCAACCTTGGTTGATTCAGGAGTGATGTGCTGTTCAGTATTAGAGAACATATGCTATGAGAGGAAGAAAACAAAACCATTCCCAAGCTGTATTTTGAGGTTACTGATTCTGATCACTTCTTTCTCTTTACTTACCTGAAAGTTTAGAGGTGGTGGACTTGCCTGTTTGAGCACTTACCCATGTAAAAGCAAACACAAGCAAATCTAGCAAGAAGTCGCACAGCAGACATCAGACTTACAGGTATAAGCTAATCTAATATCATCCATTAGTAGCGATTAGACACATCCACAGAGAATTCCAGTAGTTTAACAAAACCGTATTTCTGCAGGTTTAAACTTTCAATCACTTTTTACATTATTAAAAAAAGATCAGACGACATGAGGGAGTACGATACATCAGGAAATACCCAAGGTACTTTACTGAGGAAGAACTCAAGTGTCCTATCAAGTGTCCTCCCCCCCCTTTTTTTGGAACATAACTGAGGCCAATAAGGAACAGGGAAATTGGCTCAGATTTTAGAATCCACAAAAGCAGTCAGAAAGAGTCCCAGATATGATGCAGAATAAATGCAAGGTTGAAATACTTTCATGTATAGTGATTAAAGTGCATTTATTACAGAAGAAAGTTGTTTTAAAACTCTGGCCAGAGACATTACCAACATTCTCTTTAGACAATTATTGAAATATGAAGTAAGAGGAACAAAGGATGAATTTTTTCTTAATGCAACCTCCTAGTTGATAGTACAACTTCTTGTTGCAGTTGGCTGACAATATTATTTATGTTGCTGTTTTCTATTGCTTAAAGCCTTGGGAAAGTACATAGGTTGAAAATCTCTCCAGCAGATATCCATCCCTGAATTAATGTCTGAGTGCTTGGGGAAAACTAAAAGGTTCACCCAGGCTAAAAGAAATTGAGAACTTTACTGCTATATCTGCAAACTTTGAGCCAAGGATGCAAAATTCAACAGAAGAGGAGCTTTATAGTGTGGGCATGCATTTGCCATTCTCACAAAACAGGAAATTCAGCTTGGAGACTTTGGAAGATTTTAGGTTTAGACAGAGTAGAGAAAAATTCCATTTCAAGAAAGCACTTGCTAGGCAAGGTCAACTGGACTTGCTGGCCCACCTACAGATACATGGAAGAAGAAAGTTTTACAAGGAAATAGTGGAAAACCCAAAGTAAACTACTTGCTCCTATTACATGTAGTCATAGACCTATCTATATGTAATATAGATGCAACAGAATAATTTTCTGCAGCAAGATATTATACTGATAGGTATAAACATCACATCCTTTTCTTTTGTTTGGAAAGCATCCAACACACTTCAGCAGTACCAAAATACCACTTAATGCTAGTTAGTGGTGTCTATATCTGGGACCATTTTGACTGGTGTATATCCCCCAGTCAAAATTTAGCATATGCAGTTGATCCAAATTTTAGGGAACTGTAAGAATCTATAGTGAAAATAAAGAATTCCTCATAAATGCAGTATTCAACCCATGCTTTTGCAAAGCTAGATTTTGAGCTTTAGTTAGTGGCATTAAAGTTTGCATCAGCTCAGATGAGATCCAGACCACAGCAGAATACAGGAACCTATTAGTTCTTTTTCTTTAAACTATGCACACCCCACTTACTTTAGGAAGTTGGAAACATAAATCCTGTAAAGCATTAATACCTGAACACTTGGTAGATATTTAAATCATGACCTGCTTTAGCACATCCACAAACTAGTGTGAAACAGTGAGAAGCAGCATCAGCACAACCAGTACATAATACTGACTGATGCTTGAATAGAGCCAAAAATACAACAGTTCTGAGTTGTGTTGCTGAAAATCCAGAGTAGTGTCAGTGACTGCATATAGATTTGCCTGTGCTTCATGGTGCTTTAACTAAGACCAGAATCCACCACAGCAGTCATTTTAGAGGTGACCTTCAGACTCCCATAAAGAATGAAGTAATACAATAATATTACAGTGGGTGTGCAGAAAATCCTGGCTGCTAGACAAGGGTGAGGAGAAACATCACACCCAGCATCTGCTTTAGGGACATACAAACACCAGACTCATTTAAAAATTTGTAATGAAGCAAGAAACAAAATTCAAAGCCCTCTCAGTGTTTTGTAAGCACCTCAGGTGGTGACAGCAGGGCAGGTTATGTCTTCATTAGACTTGCTGTTTAGCTTTTATCATTGGTGTTACAGTAGTTCTTATGTTGGGTGCTCATGAGCTAAGACTCACATAACACAGGGCTGCCATTCCATGGGTCTTACTGAGATTAAGGAGACGATTATGTAGAAAAGCTAGTAAACATGAGGTTTGGTTATGAATTTAATGTTAAATTTCCTGTCATTCATTCAAACTTATTGCACAAAATACCTTACGAAAGCATAAGGAAATTTTTATAGTTATAGTAGAAGAAAGTTAAAAACGGATTTGAAACAGAATAAAACCGTAGCTTTGTAAAAGGAAGTTTCTCTTCCTGTGCATATAAGGTCACATTACAGAGCAAAAATATGCTTGATTTAGCCTGTTCCAGTGACAGGTATAAGCTAATCAGAGGTCAACATCAGAATCTCTGTAGTAAGAACATGAGAGCCTGGGTACAGACAGCAGTGTCTTGAAGAAAAGAAGTTTGATTAATGTAATAGAGAAAAGCAGACAGTGAAGATTCAGAGATTGAAGCTCGAGGCCAAACAAGAGTCAAGGAAAAGATGCTCTGGTAAATGGAAACCATGGAAACAATAGACAAATTTTATCTGTGATGATGTTTTATCTGTGATGAAAGCATCTTGGACACTCTATACAGACATAAATCACAGCAGTTCTGCTTGTGCATTTTTTTAAGGGAAAGAACCAGGAGAGGCAAAAATTAAGGAAAGGAATGAGAAAGTCACAGAAGCTAGGCAAGATTTTAGGGTAAACGGAAAGAGTATATAAATACAGGAACTGAGAAACTTCTGTATTCATGAAAACAAGAGGGAAAGGATGGCAATAAAGGAGGGAAAGATGAGCCGAAGAGAGCAGATGGGCACATCTTACTAGATCACATTGGCAGAAACCTATATAAAGAAGAAAAAATGCCAGTGGGAAAGGATTGACTCAGCTGTGAAGATGAGTCTGCACATATGGAATTTAATTACACTGGGGTGGGAGGGGTGTAAATCCATGGTGGAAGAAGTCATCTGGGTCATCAGATTTCCACCAGAATGGTTTTGCTAGAGAAAAAGACATTGCTGCGAGCCCATCAGGACTAGAAGCTGGCAAGACACACCTTGCAATGAGAGGCAGAGGTTTTGGAAAGAGGAAAGCAAAATACGGGAAACCATTTCACTAGAAGTAATGAACACTGAATTCACAGAAAGGCTGAGTGAGAGCATAGGAGGAAATGGAACAGTGATGTGATAGTTAAAGTTGGGAACTAAGCAACAGAGAATGAGTAATGTTTCACAGAACAAATCAAAAGAACCTTGATGAATGGAAAAACAGAAAAACAGACACAGGTTGAGTGAGCATGCGGGAACAGCGAGTTACCAACATGAGGTAAAGTCAGAAAAGGAATACAGATTTGTGAAAAGAGAGAACAGCCTAAGGGAGTTCAGAGACAGCAGCTCAAAGAAAGCATGAGAGGAAAGAGCAACATGATACAAGAAGAGCGTTAAAGAGCTGGTCAAAACAGAAAAGAATAGGAGAGGAAAGCAGGACTGTGAAAGAATAAAGCAAATAATTCTCATGAAGGTCTAACTTCGGGAAGGACAAAGGATCTTCAGCAGATTTGTCAGGTTTATCAGCCTCAAAATAAGACATAAACATGGACTAAAATGCTGTTCCTAATATGAAAGAAAGGAAGGAAGGAAGAGCATGGATAACGGCCTAAGAGGCAGGGCTATTACTGGGAATGACTTTGATAGGTAGGCTAGAGAGCAATTTCCAGCCTTGGGCCACCTCTGAAATTAATCGTATGAACTGTGTCAGAAAGTATCTACATGAGAACTGTGGATTTCCTAGATTTCATCTTAACTCAAATTAAACATGAGTTTATGCACAGGAAAGGAGATGAGTCCACCAAGTATTAGACTGCAGCCCAGCAGAGGAGAAAAATACTAAGTAAAAAAAAAAAATCCCAAGAGGCTAAACAGAATCCACAGTGTTCTCTGAAGTGTGACTCATGGGAGAGGACTTGTATGCTAGCAAGCACAGATTACAGCTGCAGCCTACGCCTGGTCTCATTCTCATTTCTTTATGAAATTCAGAAGCTTTGACAGTCTTACGATCCTGCAGCATGCAAGAGCTTCAGCAGGTACATCTCAGCTGGCTGAGCCATTGTTGAAGTTACTCACTAATTCAAAGGAACTTTTTTGTTAATAAGCTGAATACGAAGAAGTTATTTGATGTTCTGGTCTTGATATGAAATTTTTTGAGGCCCAAGCCAAAAAAACCAGATATACTTCTACTTCATTAACTCTGCAACCAGAAACATTTAAGTACAGCATTGTACAACGGCTACTCAGCTCCTGGTTTCAAAAGCTCTTTCATTCACAATAAAGCAAAAGGCCTCAGTATCCCAATGCATCAACTTTTTAGCTACCATTTTCCCTTTATCAATACCCCCCCTCAAAAAACAACCACTAAACAAACAAAACAACCACCAAAACAAACACAAGTTGCAAGTTCCTGCCACCATAAAGAACCTAACATCCTTTCAAAGTTTAGCAGCTACTAGGATTTCTCTTCAGTCTCTCCTTTCCAATTCCCTGTCTCTGGAGGGAGGATCACACCTCCCTTACACTACAGCTGCAGTTACTGCAGTTACACACCCACCACCACCACCAGCCAGAGGGATCCAAGTTGCTTCCTGGAGGCTCCTGACTAGGGATTATGAGAAGCTTGTTATGTTAAACATACAACGAACTTTAGAGATCACTGAAATGGTGAAATTCCTTTTATCAGGCTTTAAAACAACTTCTAATAAGCAAGTTGCTTGCGTATGAAGTGAGAGGAGGTGCAGGTTTAACTCTAAGGAGACTGAAGGCCTAATTTATCCAGGGAAGACAGTCAGAGCAGCAGTGCAAGCATCTCAAGCAATTTTCTCAGTGTGTTTTTCACCACTTATGCTCTGAAGAGTTTAAGTTACTTAAATAATGTTAGGGTTTTCCTCTTATTCCACCTTGTTTTTTCACCGAGATCAAGAACATTTCCACATGGCACTAAATGAGGTTGCAATCTGAACTCAGGGAACTTTACTTGTGGTGAAACAGCAGCCTATGGTAAATGACACTTCAGGGTGAGAATACTCAGTTCTTCCTCAGCAAAATGAATCCCACTGCCATTGTTAAAGGGAAAAATAAGAAGAAAAACAAAAAAACAAAACCTTGTCAAGTGCCATGGTGTGATCCATTTACCATAAAAGAAGTGTTTTAGTTTAAGACTTCAGTGGGCCTTGAAAATGAGCCTGTATCCAGTTTTGAACAGGATGTAAACAAACAATGTATTTAAAAACCTTGCAAGAAGGATACCTACCTGCCAGCAACCACAGACAGGTTTACTGAGGAAAATTCAGTATTTAGTGTGCAATTCATACTCTTCTTGTAAGCGAGTATGTACAGCTGAAAAGCTTTGTGAGAACAGAGATGAAGCTGAATAGTGTAACTTTCAGCTCTCCATTTTATGTGATGTCACCAGTGCTGTATTACTAGTGGATACTGAATCATGATCAGTATCACTGCACTTTAAGATTCATTTCTTCCCTACATGTACATGTTCCAAGCCTGGAATCTGCTGGCATTCACTGTGTATGTTTGTTCACGGGTCTAGTCAACCTTATAAAAACAGAAGCCAAATTTGACCACATAGATTGAGTCATACTGTGACAAAACCTAGTCAGGATGGCTTCACACGTTCATCACGCTGTGCAGATTGTCAGTGCCATGGATCACTTCCATATTCTAAGAAGACATTTTTGTCCAAAACAAAGACATCAGGTATTTTATACTATTCATTGTTTTAAAAATGCAGAGGTAACAAAACAAGCTGCTAAATATAAGTGCATCTTTTGAGGAAGCTTGCATGGATTTTTACCGTGGTTATTTACAATAACACAGGAGTACCAGGATTTAGGTTTGAATGGGCAAAGTTGTAATCTTTCAGCCTCAGATGAGTTTGTAAATAGTTATTTTTCCCCAAACCTGGCACATATAAATGATAAATGGATTTATCTTCATTATTAGAGATGAACCAAAAAGAGAAAGAAAAAATATGATTGGATTTCTTATTTTTCAGCTGTGCATTGGTAACTGTACTACTACTACAAGTATTAGCAGTTGTAGCTCCAGATTTTGTAACACATACTGATGATTCTTTTGGTGTTCTATTAACACTGCTAGTACTTCCGTGTGTATATGTGTGCATGTGGAGAGAGAGGGGGAGGAGGTAACTACTACTCCTATACAAGTTTGTTTTATGTAAGGACATTTTCAGCATTCAGCTTTTTTCCCCCAGTTCCAAACTTTTTATTCCCTGCAGGTCTTTAAGCTTCCTAGCCATGCAGCCATGATTTCTGTATTTTTACTAAAACCTGTGACAGCATTTTTGCTAGTTCTTTAGACCTTAAATTCAGTCTGCAAATAATCCGTCCGTCCTACTGTACAAGTTCTCCTGTGATGAGGTCAGAAATATTTTCCTTTTGTATCACACCTCAAGTAGAATTATTTCTTCTCTTGAAGGTACCTAAATCAATTAGTTCACCATTTTGTGACCCTTCTCGTTTCATTCATTTTGTTAGAAGCAGGCTCTTGAATCAAATACTGAGAACAGATAGGTTGATTCATGATACTACATACACAATCCACTGCTACTGTTCATAGTAGTAAAACCAAGTTTTGCAGGTCTTTTCTGCATGTGGCAGTCCTAACAGCTTATATGAGTGTTTCACAAACCAGACAAATGTATGACAATAACCACACAGTACAGGTTTAACAGCAGCATTTCAAATGGTTGCTCTTTTGTTCTTTTTACTCTCGGTGACATCTCTTCTTGACTCAAATAGCTGTGGCACTAAAATTACCTGAAAGCTGAAAGGTGCTAATCGAGCCTTTAGTTTATTCATTATTCAGCAATGAATCCTTAGTTATTCATTCCTCATATTACCAGAAAAAGTTACTTATGGTAACACTGTATCCTACTATTAAGATGGCACATAAAGCTGAAATTCTACCATTAATAAGAAGCCATGGATTCCTAACTATTCTAGTTTGCATTCTGCATTTCACACGAGACATGCAGGAAAAAAGCTGATGACTTACTATTTCATTTCTTTTTGCTCACTAAAAATCTGCTGTTGTAAAAACAATTATGAGAAAGGAGCACACATCTAGGGTACAAAATAACACATACGCTGGAGGTTACTCAGAATGCATCCACACCTCAGTGAACAGGTCATACACAAAATTTCTCAGCAAGGCATATTAGGTTAAAACAGTGCCAAAGCTCTTGCAGCTGTATGGATTCCAGCTTCTAAATTCACGCTACACTCACAGTACAGATCTACTAGGTAAGGGCAAGTACCCACAGTGCACAACAGAACAATAAATGATCTTGAGAATTTTGTTAAGAGAGGACAAGGACACCTCTGACACCACTCGTATTAGTCTGCAAGCAGGGGTAATGAGAGGGGCTACATCTCAGGTACCACTGGGTAATACCATTTCTTGCCTGATAACTACTTGTAGCCTTCCAGAATAACCATACTTAAAAGCATGAGTTTTGTTATGTTTTGGTTCATTTACAGCATACCTTAAGACTTCCAAATTGAGGTATTAGATTGAGTATTGTAACTCAGAAAAGGTGATAAGGGTTACTGCCTCCTAATGCTGCCTGTGACTTATAAACAGCTTTTGCACCTTCATTGTTGCAAGGTTTCAAAGTTTCCCAGAGGATATATCTTAGTAGTAAAAGAATAGCTCATTATCTAATATAAACCCAAAAAGCTACACACATTCCATAAAACAAGGTACATGAAACATCTTACCTCTCAACTTGAGAAAGATGCCTGATAAGACCTCTTCCCACCTCTACCAAAAGCACAATATGAAGGCAGTAGTTAAAATGCTCAGACCTGAGTTACCCAACCCACCTTAAAGCAATTTGAATTTTATTTCAATTTCTTCCAGCTGGCAGCAATGCCATTGAGATGCAATGCCACTGATATACACCTTTACTCGAAGTCTTCTCCCGAAGTATATTTTGCACCAAATACTTCAGGAGAAATAAAGCAAACAATTTGTGTAACTCAGCCTATGTAACGCCATCAAATATTAATCTTCACAACACAGGTAAAGTCCCATGATAAACAACGTGCCGAAGAAAAATTCCATTTGCACATCGTATCTCACAGCTGAATAAGAAGTGCTGCACAGATTGGCAGCACTCCATCTGGCCTCCTTTAAAAAAAGTTTAAAAGCACTTTACTATTTTCTTAAACTGAGTTGTCTATGTAAGCTTTTTGTGAGATTTATGAAAAGCTCTTGACAGATAATTCATGAAAACTTAGAGTATCCAAAGTTACAGTGATATAGATAGCTTTGATTCATCACAGACTACCTATATTTGGACAAATAAAACACCAAGAATAAGACAGGGTACCTAAATACTGTATTTTGTCACAACAATAATTCATTCAAAATTCTCTCTGCTAGTGTTTTCATTTTTCACCATAAAGTAGATAAAACCAGGTTAATTTCTGGGGACTATGCACATGTCATATATCATTTACTCTGACACACAGAAACCAAATGCAAACATAGACAAAGCAGGTTCAAATTTTATTTAAAAAAAACCCCAACTTTTTGAAATAATTAAGATTTCTAGTGTCATTCTATAATATTTTGCTGCCCATATAAGGTGGTGCATTCGTAGTGCCGCTTTTACTAGTTGTGATCAAAAGACAATGTTATTCAATAATAACTTGACAGCAAGAAGAAGGGAAGTGTCTCTTCTTTCACTCCCAAGTTATTTTCAGTGAGGAAGAACAAGTCATACCATCAGCAGCAGTTCCTAGTTTCTTTCAGGGTTTTAATCAAATTTTGCCATCCCTGATTCTGACAACCAACCTTATCAGTTATCTCCAGTCAGCTCATTTGAGTGATCCTGTTCTGAATAATCTAGGAAGCCTAGATTATTATTATGCCTCTAGCCCAATAAAAACTCTTCAGTTCAGATTTACAGGCTGGGTATGGAATGGGAACCCTTTTGTTTTCCATGGACAATGACCTGTGCTTTCCCATCAATGGAAAAGAACAAGAAGTCTTGCCTTTTTCAATTGGCCACTGCCCTGATAATATCAACTAAACTAAACTTACTTTTTAAACATCTAAAGACAGATATTTTCTTGAGCAGGGTCCTTCCCTGTACTTCAAAGGTAGTCCTATAGGTGATACTGGGTAACTGTTAATTGCTTGTCTGTCATATAGGGCCTTTTTCGTGGAGTACTATAAACTTGTATTTGGTTAGCCTTTTCCACTTGAACCTTATGAAAGATTGGTAGAAAAGTATAGAAGCAATGTAGATCATAGGATCATGACAACCCACCTACTGACTTGAATTTCATTTGGCTGAAATTCTCTCAAAGATAATATTATTAGTAGAACTTCCCCAAGACATATGAAGGAAGGTAACTGAGGTAACTGTCCTGTTCACTGAGGAGTTCTCCCATCATTTGTTAATTAAGTCCACAGTACTTAAAGGTACCCCCAGACGTCCATGCAACTGTGTGCCCAACTTCCCCTTTAAAGCATATTTTTGCTATAATGGGCATCACCCCTTTCTTTCAGATCAATTTTTACAAATGATTTCCAAATTAGGATATTGCCATATTTTCTACTTGGGATTCATTGCTTTCCAGGATGAGAAGACACAACTAGAAAAGCAAAATTAATTAGTCAAAAATACAGAGAAATTGAAACAATTGTAGTCTTGATCTGAACAGGGGATCTGAAGCTTAAGATCTGAATAAGAAGAAATGGTTTTTGTGATCCAGCCTTCATTACAGAGCCAGGTTGGAGCTGCCAGAATCTCAGCATGAATTAGAACAGTTTCCAGGTAGGATCCCAAGAGGTCACAATATCAGTGGCTGTTCTTGGTTTCCTTGACTGCAGAAGTGGGAAAAAGGGTAGAGTTGCTAGGCCAACACCACGACAGGGAGAGAGGCTTCTCTTGTCACAGACCAGGCACTGGTAGAGAACAGGACTGTAATAGAATCAGTAATTCAGTTCTTTGTCTACATGGTAGGTTACTACTTTGTGTATTAACTTCTATTACATAGAATTGCACTGTTCATGACTGCAGTGAATAACCAGTCCTATTTGGGAAAATGGAGAACTGTAATTTGCAGTGTTAAAAGTCACAGATTCCCACCTCTTGTTGATGTTGATACCTGATACTTCAATTTGTTTAGACCACTGTGTTTTCACTTGACCTGTGAAACCAAAGAATATCATACTGATATAATAAGATGCACTGATGTGCACCTCAGCCTAAAGCCTTGCCATGTTAAAAACAACAATTACTAATCCCTTTAATTAATACATTGTTGAAATTAGTAGCCAAGAATTTGTTCCTGCAACTTAAAAAAATTACATAAAGGCTTCAGCATTCTGTTTCTTTTTGTGAACACACTTGCAAAAAGCAAACTTGACACACCTATGTAATCACCGTCATGAGGCAAAGTTCAGATTTGCTTTTGGGAACATTCACAGCAGGAAACATAATCAGAGGACTTATGCACATCTAGTCAGCGAACAGAAACAATATGATAATAGAACAATTGTTCAAATTTGAAGTAGGCTAGCCTTAGAATTTTAAATACCAACATAAATATCACTGCATTACAAATTAAAGTAAGTTTATCTGCTCATGGACATAAATGGATTGAAAAAGAGGTTAAAAACATGTCTCTGAATGACTGATTAAGGTGAGACTCTACCATTACTGAGCAATACAAAATGAAAGCTCGATAGGTTTCTTAGCAATTGTAAGAATATATAAGCATCTGCCTATTACAAAATGGCTTCTACTATAGCACCCTGACTCTGCTAAATTTAAAAGGCCAGGCACAGAAAGGCATCTTGAGAGAAAAGCTTCCTGCCAAGACCCAGTTGCCACAAAAGGTATTTTGTGGGACACTATCAAATTGGCAGCAGTAATGCTCCAGTGCAGCAGTTTTTATTCTGGTATATGTTAGTTTAGAATGGATTTGGTTAGTGTCATATGTATTAATTTACTGATGGATTTTATATACGTATAAATGTGTATTATATATCCAAATGAAATAATATTTTGTTATTACATTCCAAATATTTGGATTATATGACTTGGGTTGCTGAATATCCAGAGAAGAAACATTTTATTTAAAAAAAGCCAACCTGATAACTCAAAGTGTGTTATATTCAGAAAGGTGTTCCTTTGGATGATACCTGCGTATCCTTTTGAATCATACAGTTATTTGTCTTTTAAAGGAAGAAATGTAATACCAAGGTGCATAGCCCATCTAAACAGCAAGCCCTCCGAGAGCTAGACATCCAGCTGTGCTCTTGTTACTATGCCATGACACGTTCATCTGAATTGATTACAATTCAGTTGAATTGTTTTTTCCTTCCACAACACAACTATGTCAACTGTCTTTGTGCATCAACAGTTGATGTGTTGCCTAATTGTATTTGCGTTGGTGCGCTTTGTGAAGATAAAGGTAGTTATTCCACATTGTCTTGATGAGGTTTAAAAATATAGAAAGCAGGCACACAAACTAAGGGCAGAAACACACTGGGAATGTATGCTAGAATACTGCTTGGAGTGCTGGATGAAACTGGATAAAAGATTTGGATTACTTGTACTACTTTAGTGAAGTCCTGCCTCCACTTTCCAATAGCACTGTTAAGATACAGTTAGAGACAGAAGCCAGCTAGCCTACTTCCTATCACAGAAAACAAGAGTTGGTAGGTAGGGGAGAGCAACTATATTACTGCTTACAAATATTTATGGTGAACCATGAAGTATCTCCATAATTGATTAGTTAAGATCAGTTAAACATTACAATATAGACAGTAAGAGACATTCATCTGTCCAGATTTAGCATATTCATGTAGGTGGTTACCTCTGAGCTAGTCACTCCATGCTTCCTTTGTAGGCAGTGGAGAGAAATAGTAATTTCCAGAGGTCAGTGCATCTCAGACTAAAATAGTGGTCAAATCTTATCTGATTAATTACATTGTAGAAATCTCTTTTCCTCTCCATCAATTATAAGGAAGCTTTAACAATACTCCATAGGTACATGTCCACTTTATAAGTATCTAAAAGTGAAGAGAATAATTCCTTCCAGTTGTGAAGTACAAGAAATTACTATTTTATTAATCTACTGTTAAAATACCAGATTAACAAGTTATAGTTGCTAAGGAATCATTACTCACTTTCTGGTCATTATCATTCACATATGTGGGCAAAATGAATACTTAGAATTTGGGTTCAGGTTTTCAGGTTTGACTCTTTACAGTTTTCTGTTGGCCAACATTGCCAGATCACTGGTAATTTCACAGGCTATTCCTGTAACATCGGACTGTCTGGAAATCTTATCACACTTGTCTTTTGATGTGGTGACTTAGCAATCCAGAGGAGAAACAGCCCTCTGGTATAAGGGGCTTAAAGAAAAAACAAGGGCAGAGGAAAATAGGATTTGTTGGCTAAAACTGTGTTCTCTAATGATACATTGAATGTCCAATACTAAATAATAAAATGGAAATCTGGGGAGAGCTGAGTTGCTGCTGAGCCACAGACAATGCTCTGAGCTACAGAAATAAAAAAACACATGGAAAACTGTTGCCACCTGAAATTTTGCCAAGTGTTTATTAGCTGTGATGTTAATTGTATATAGTAAGAAAAAGTGTTTGAAGTCTAGGTAACATGAAAATGATGGCCCACAATAATAATCTGTTCCTTTCACCCCATTTCACCAGTTCCCTTCAGTGTTAGTAAAAAGCAACAGTTAAGAGTGCTTTCTCTGCAGCTTTCATTTCAAGGGTTAAATTCTGTCCTTGATTACAGTGGCCTAAAGCTAAAAGAACTTAAATTGCTAATACGTATCAGTTCCAGATTTAATAGCAGAATAAATAAAAGCTGAATTTAGCCCTTCTTTGTCAAGTTGTGTATTCCACATACCTTAAACGACCACAGAACTGGGGAAGGGAACCAACTTCAGTTGTTTTGGATCAGTCCAGTTTTTCCCTTTCGTGATTATTCTTTTGTCAATATGATGGTTGAAATTTGGACTTCTTAGTCAGCAGTCTTGGATTCTGGAAAGTTTAATAAAAATATGATTTTTAATAGAACATACACAGTGTAAGTCAAATTTTCCTCTCAAGTAGACTAAAGGGAATGTGTTGTAACTCTTAATGGCTGTGGATTTATTCTGAAGCCTTTGAGGAAGACAAGGAACAAAACCTAGCCTTCTTTTTTAATAAAAATAGGCCACTTTTTCTCACGCAGTATAAATAATGCAATTGTATGTAAGTATGCCAATATTCTGATTCTGAAGGGTTTTGGTTTAAAAGTTCTCATAGATAAGACAGTTAATTCCTTGTGTAGTAAGCTGGTACTGCTGACAGTGAGTTACATCAACCTTAACAGCATTTGGGGAAATAACATTACAATTTTCACAGAAAAAAGAATGCCATTGAAATCCCTGATAATTTACAAATTAGAGTCTGTGATGTTAGTAGAGAGTTAGTGAATCTGTCATTGAGACTGTGACCTCACTGAAATTGGCTAGAAAACTGTTCAACATTGCTGTTCCTAGAGGGCATAGGAGAACCTCATTGGTGAAACCATGAGGGCTCATATTGATCCTGGGCTCTCTCCCATGGAAATTAGTGACAAAACTTCCAATGACTCCTGTGAAAGCAGGACCAAAGTCAGATTCAGTTCTCATAAATCTGGAGAATCTCTTCCGAAACAAGTGGAATTACTGTGATTTAACACAAAGCAACTAAGAGCATTTTTCTTTAATTCATGGAGGGGAGACAAAAAAAGACATCATTCCCTTCTGCTGCCTCATCAACCAGGACTCTACCTGCTGTCACAATCCTTATCTGCTTAGGCTGGAGAGGAATAGCTGACTTCACCATTTAAAGATTTAAACTGTTATTGTCTACTGAATTTTCTGTTGGTCTTATCCCTCTACTTATCCCCTTCCTCACTGCTTAGCAGGTAGATTCCTTAAGAAGGGAAAAATTTTTGGTTTCTGGCTCTGTCTAGGTTTCTTAAAATGTAATGTACCTTATTCCATCAACGTGTAATCTGAACTGCGACAATCAGAACACTTTCACTTCAGTCCTTCAGAGCGACCTGGCTGGTTATTTTTGGATCATCATAGTTAAGTTCAAAGCCAAGGCCTGTAGCTGAAACACTGGGCTGCTGTGGAGGCACACTCAATTCAAGGTAGTGCCTCCATAAGAGTCATTCAACTCTGTTCACCAGTGGTCAATGAAGTGACAAGCACATAATCCTCAGACAGAGGTGTAGCATTCTTTATGTAGCACATGGACTTTATACATCTCTTTCAGGTCCACTGTCAGAATGAAATCTCAATGGCCTTACACAGAATTGATGTGCTTTATTTATAAGCATTGCATATACACAGAGAAGTGAGATTCTTCTTTGCAAATGCAAGTCAGTGCTTTGGTAATGGGAGAGATCATGAGATTTTCTCCCAAGTGTGCCATATAACTGAGATGTTTTGATTGCACCTGTCACTGGCTTCTTGAAGACTGGAACTTCGTTCTTCTGTACACAGGACTATCCTGTAATAGTGTCCTCTATCCAAGGGCAGGGATCTGTGCTTTTTGCACGACAGCTTCCAACCGAGTAAGTTGATGGGCACAGCCAAGTTAATGGCAAAAAGCTCCCTGTTCAGCCAAGCTGTATCTCTTTGGCTAGCAGATATGTGCCTTGCTGAAGAAAAGCAGCTATTTCGTGCTTTACACGTAAGCCACCAGCTCAGACTTCAAATGTCCACATCCACAAAGTCAGAAACAATTTCCCCTAAGGAAGTACAAATTACACACTCATTTTGACTCCTTCATGATCCATCAGTAGATGTTCACCAGACCATATTTATCTACCTGACCTGCAGTTGTAACCTTTGTAGATGCCACTCTGATGGCTACCCAAAGGGTGTGATCCACAGTGGTCTGAAATACCGAGCCAAAATAAGAATCAAGCTGTGAGTATAAGAGTACTAGTGAAAGCACATACAGAAATGCTGAAGGAAAACATTGTTGAGATTAGTCAGTAGCTTCCAGAATAAATACCACAAGAACACACGTTAAACAGCTTCTATAGTGAAACAACCAAACCAGCTCAGATCAGTACCTTTAGCAGGAATTAACCTGATACACGGTTGTCCGCAGCGCTCCTGGCTACCATGAAGGGTTGGGGAGAGTTGTGTATGAATCACTTGCCCAAAATGCAAATGCAAAGATACCAAAAAACTTGTGGATCACAACTGCAGCTGGGAGCCATCCACAGGTGAGGATTGATTAATGTCACCAAACCTCCTCATTCCTTCACACGCACAGCCACACGCGAAGAGGTTGAGCATCCATGCTCCGCAGAGCCCCCCATCCTTACAAGCAGATGGGACTCATACAGGGAGGATTTATGGCAGAAATTCAGCAGCCAGGAGTCTTCTCTGACAGAACATTAGCCTGCCTGCATTTCCTTGGGAGGAGGTGCTACACAGTGTAGAGCCTCTTCTCCCAACAGGCGGAATCTAATGGATTCTCTTTCTGAATCATTAAGAGAATACAACAGATCTTAGTGAGGCTCAGGTATTGGATATTAACGGGTTACAATCCAGGCTAGGAGAGAGAGATGACTTAATTTTGTGAAAAACAGATCAAGCTGAAGCAGCAGCTGATAGAAGGCCAGTATCCCATGAGAAGGTCATTTTCACTGCCTCAGCAGCCTGTCGCCTTACTATTTTTTCTCTACACACAGCAAAATATTTCTACCTCACAGTGACATTCATCTTGTCTTTCATCCAGCAAAAGCATAGCTTATTGTTACAAAATGACATCTTTTGCTTGTTGCTTTAGAAGTCCCTTTTTATTTTGGAAATACATGGAGGGGAAAATGTGCATCATTAAACTGATTTAAGAGAGAAAGAAATGCGGAATATTTCACTCACCTCCCCGGCACCAGGCAGGCAGCCGCCACCTCCTCAATCCATCAGTCCAAACGCTCGCATCCACTGACGCTTCTCCTCTCTGCTTCGGCCCTTTTTCACATCAGCATCTGTGATTTGCAGGAAGCAGACACACCACGACCGCAGACACTACCCGCACAGCCCAGACAGGAGCAAAAACCTGCCCTTGCTCATTTTCTCCCTAGAAAAGGCAGGTTTAAAACCCGTGATTTTTGAACGGCGCTACCAGGAACCCTCTCCCGTTGGCCCCCCGCGGACAGGCAGGTGCTCAGCGGTCTGCCCGGGGAGCCGGGGCAGGGGGAGCGCGGGGCTGGCGCTGGGGGAGGAGCC
>NW_009913229.1:0-436 GCF_000696875.1 Nestor notabilis
CAGATTTAATTCTAACTGGGCCTTAGTTTTTTTGACCTGGTTCCTGGCTTCCCGGACTACGTTCCTGTAATCTCCCAGCTTGCCTGTCCTCGCTTCCACCTTCTGTAAGCTTCTTTTTTTTCCTGTAAGTTTCCTCAGCAGCTCCTTATCCATCCATGGAGGTTTCCTGGCCCTCCTGCCGCACTTCCTTCTAGTTGGGACGCAACACTCCTGAGCTTGAAGCAGGTGACCCTTGAATAGCAACCAGCAGCCTTGGGTCCCCCTGCCCTCTAGGACTGTATCCCATGGAACCTTACTAAGCAGCTTCCTGAAGAGGCCCAAGTCTGCTCTCTTGGAGTCCAGAGCAGTGAGCTTGCTGCATGCCTTTCTCACTGTCCTGAGGATCTCAAACTCAACCATCTCATGGTCGCTACAGCCAAGGCTGCCCTGGAGCGTC
>NW_009913230.1:0-39545 GCF_000696875.1 Nestor notabilis
TCAAACTGATGTCTCTCCAATTTAGAGACAATGTACATGTTAAGTCACAAAAGTCATCATTAGAAACTTGTATCAGAAATAATATCTGAAACAATAACTGCTCCTTATTAAAGAAATTTGATTTTTGTCAGTGTTCTATAGGTCACCAGCAACACTTTGTTCACTGTCTCCTAGAGGACCTTTGAAAATTGTTGAATTATGCATTCTTTAGAAAATACCAGCTGGTGTTATTATGCCTGTTTTAATATAATTTATTTTCCATTTCTAAAGAAATACAAAGGACAGTTCTTTCTTTAAAAGTAAATAGAGCCAACCAGATAGAAAAGCTATTCTGTTGCAGCCTGTTACAAAATGATATGAAAAGTTTTGCAAAAATACCATAGTTGGAAGTTACTGTCTGAATCAGGAGCATGCTTCCACATTAGTGACAAGGAATTAAGATTAATTCTGGATTTCTTTTTTAAATTTGTACTATCTGTGAATAAAACTAGTTTAATTGGATGTGCATGGTTTTTTTAGAAGGGATTAAAATTGGACCCTTCTCTTGCTATTGCTTCTTTTAGTATATACTCTGTCACTGAGTTGCTATGATTACTCTTTTAATACCTATTAAATAAAGTGAAAATTATGGGCCCTTCTATAAGTATTGGTAGTGGCCTGTATTAAAAATTCTGTTATATATAATTTTGTCAATACACATTCAAGACTAGAAATGAAAGATACAAATAATTTTCCACTCTATTATCTTATTGCTTTAATTCTCCTTCCCAATCTTTAACAACTGACAGCAGTTTTATGTTTCTCTTCCGAAGCTGCCTCTGTACCTTTTTACAAGCTACTTACTCTATCCATAGTAAAATCCTGTGCTCCAGTTTGCCAAACCATTGCTTTCTCTTTTAACTCATTTCTAAACCCCACATCTCATACATTTTACTTAATTTAAATTCATGAATAAAATTTTATTATTTTCTGTATCAGGTCACAGAATGAATGATTTGGATTTGGGTTGTTAATTATTTGCTTATGTGCTTTTCTAGATACAGAACTTTTACGCAAGAGTTGGCATTCACATTTTCTGTGCTTTACAGTAGTAGTAATTAACCATAGTTTCATGACTGACTGTCAGTGCAGAACACCAAAGCAAATGGCATGTAATCATGTACCGATCTTCTTGAATGTGGATTATTTTTAACAGAACTCAGGATTTGTTCCATTAAGTTAAAATCACACCATATTCTATATAAAATAAGACCTACAATGAACTATTTATTATATTCAGATATTTCTTGCAGTTAAATTACACCTGTGAGAAGGACTGCAAATATAGCAGTACTACTTCTGCTTGAATTTACTTTAGACCAGAAAAATCAAGTGCTTTATTCAAACATAAAGTGAGAATTGTATACCAAGGGCTGTCTAAATTTTTCTTTTTATTTGGTTCTTTTTAAGAAATTACTACAGACTTGCATATCTACTTATGATGTGTATTTTTTTGTGTCTTAATTAGAAAGTGTATTACTTAAAAATGTAAATAATTCTGGATTTTTTTTTGTATGACCTAAGCATTTTATATTTTTATAACTACATGTATTTATCCATATATTAATATGGTTACATCTCCATCTGGTCACTTGATTTTAAACTGCACAACAAAAAAACTTTTAATTTTGCAGTTAGCATTTTAGACCATTTATCTCTAGCAGGTGACATCAGACAGCTGTGCTATTTGGGTTTGTCCATGTATGTGTAAGAATCCATAATTGGGTTTTTTTATTTCTCTATCGTGTCTGCCTTATCTACATTGTCTGAGAGTTATTGCTAAGTTCTCTATACTGCACACTTTAAAGGATTAACTGTGACTTCTAGTCTGAAGTGGCACGTTATGAGCGCTCTGAAGAAACAACATGAAATTCCTACTTTGATTTTTTATACCAGGATCTCTCAAGTTCAAAAGTCAGATGTATTTCTGTTGATTGATGCCAAGTAAGCAGGAGAAAAACAAGACACAGTATCCTCTTCAACAAATTATGACTTGTTTGGAAACAGACAGTTTAGAACAAAAGGATTAGGACTGAGAGAGCTGTGGTTCCAGCACATATTCTTCCTTCACAGTTGAAAGCTCTGTCAGGCTCAGTGTAAGAGTTTGTGCCTTGTGGCTCATGAGAGAGCACTGTAAAGCCTCTTTGGCACTTCTTTCTGTTCGGTAGCTGCCACTAGTATTTCTCCTGTTCTTTCTAGTAATTGTTTTGAGTTTTTTAAAAATATTTTGTTATTTGTGAACAATCTGTATGAGATTATTGCCTAAGAATCAGAGTCAGACTGGATTTATTGCAGTTGATATCGAGCGAGTGTATATTAAATATCTTAGTTCCTCCCACACATAGTGGGACCTAAGCAACCAGTAAATAGATGAGGAGCCATTGATAAAAGCAAAAATAAAAGACAAATATAATACAAAGCAGTGCAGGCTTTAAATGCCTTTATTCATGCCTTTCACAGCTCCCCATGTTTCTACGTAAAAATTCAATCTAGTTGTAGCCCAATGCACAAATAGAAGAGTTTAAAGGCATGGCTAAAGATTGTGGTCCAGTTGCAATTTCCTTGTGCATGCAGTGATATGAGTAGAAAGAGTGAAATTCTTAGCTAGAAATTCAGAGAACTGGCTGATGAAATGCTAAGATCACCAAGGGTGCAAAGGGAGACATCAACCTTATATTAAGGTAACTAGTCTAAATGAATTATGTATAGTTAAATTGTGGAGAGTTTCCACAAGACAAGAAGGGAGTATTGCTGCTGGAGGAAGGGATGTGGGGAGAGAAGTGTTTATCCAGACCACATTGCAGCAGTAACTTTATGTCAGGGCAAGACAACTATCTTAGCAGCAGATTTTGAACAGACTGCAAGAGATAGATACTCAGTAAGACTAGAAATGTAATATGAAGGTTATGAAGTGAAATGGAAGCTGCAGGCAAAAGAGATGAAATTGGGCACTAGCAACTGAAAAGCCCTGTGACTGCAGAAAACTGCATGTTTTAATAATTGTAAAATCAGGAGGATGTAATCAAACATCCCCATCTGTTGCAGCAGTTAATTTATTTTGCAACCTAAGTTGCCACAGGGAAGACTTGTAATCGGCATCAGAATGCTGGAGTTAGTGTTTGTATGAGTACTCATGTGTGCAAGTGTTGATTTATAGAGAAAAGTATCTTTTAAAAGCTGTCCAAAAACCAAAGGTTTAAACTCTTTTCTGTAAGTGACCTTTCTTTTCTATTTCAGTGTTATTCCTTCCTTAGGTCCTTTGCAACAGTTAACAAAAGCATAGGTATGGAAATCCAGTCATCAGCTAAAGCTTTTTTCCTAATGCTTTTATGCAAAGGTTTCAAAGTTCCTTTGTAAGCCAGATTTCATATCTCCTTGTTCAAGCAAAAAATTTTGTTATGATTTTTGGCTGGTGAAAAGAAAAGGGCTTTGATCCAATTTTTTGGATCCTCAGAATTCTCTCTGAATTAACCAGTCTTCTAAATGTCTCAACTCATAGAAAAACTAACAGAAATAGTGTGTTTTGATTTTTTTTTTTTTTTTACATATCTATTGTATGTGTTAGATAAATCTCATTGTTAGGATAGTGTATAATCTAATATTTTTCAGGCTGTTGTTAGTTAATAATTTTATGAATTTGCTAAACATTAAATCCTTCAGCTGAAATAGAATAGGCATCTTCCAAAACACTGATGAGCAAAGCTGACAATTGCTTTCTAGTCTCCGAAAGTAGCTTGGAATACTTCAACTTCTCTCTTTTGCAAGGATTAGCAGGAAAAGATTTTTTGTCTTCCTGCCACGGCCAGGGACACCTTCCTCTACACCAGATTGCTGAAGACCCCATCCAACCCGGCCTTGAACACTTCCAGGGATGGGGCATCCACAGCTTCTCTGGGCAACCTGTTTGAGTGTCTCACTACTCTCATGGTGAAGAATTTCTTCCCGATACTTAAATCCACCCTCCTCTAGTTTGAAGCCATTCCCCCTTGTCCTGTCACTATTTGCTCTTATTAAAAGTCCCTCCCCGTATTTCCTGTAGGCCCCCTTTAGGTACTGTAAGGCTGCTATAAGGTCTCCCCGGAGCCTTCTCTTCTCCAGGTTGAACAAGCCCAACTCTCTCTGCTTGCCTTCATGAGGGAGCTGCTCCAGTACTTTGATCATCTTTGTAGCACTTCCTCTGGTCTCACTCCAACAGCTCCATGTCCTTCTTCTGCTGGGGACCCCAGAGCTGAATGTAATACTGCAGGTGGGGTCTCATGAGAGCCTAGTAGAGGGGCAGGATCACCTCCTTTGACCTGCTGGTCACATTTCTTTTGATGCAGCCCAGGATACGATTGGCTTTCTGGGCTGCAAGCACACACTGAAGCCAGCTCATGTTCAGTTTCTCATCAACCAGCACCCCCAAGTCCTTCTCCTCAGGGCTGCTCTCAGTCGATTCTCTGCCCAACCTGTGTTTGTGCCTGGGATTGCCCTGACCCAGGTGCAGGACCTTGCACTTGGCCTTACTGAATTTCATGAGGTTTGCATGGGCCCACTTTTCAAGACTGTCCAGGTCCCTCTGGATGGCATCCCTTCCTTCTGGTGTGTCAACTGAACCACACAGCTTGGTGTTGCTGGCAAACTTGCTGAAGGTGCTCTCAGTCCCACTGCTCATGTCACTGATATTGAACAGTGCCAGTCCCAATACTCTGCACTTTCCCCCCAGTTCTGTGATGTAGAAAATGAGGTCATGGCTCAGCATTATGTGATCTTTGGCAGCAACTTGGCCTAAGAAGCTTTCACTTTCCCAGTTTAGCCATTCATTCTCATCCCACCTGAACACATCCCTGCTCCTAGCGTGCAAACAAAATTATTGGCAGAGCTGTGCTGTCAGTTGGATCAAGAAATAGAACTGGGTTTGCAAACGGAAGTGCTGTTCTTAAGCAGTGTGGTGTTGTGATGGGAAACAGTGTCAGGGAAGAGAGGACTAGTTAGAGACCCTTAGCTCAGAGAGCTGGGGCCTGACATTGAATCACAGACTTAGCTTTAGTAAGAGGAGAAAATTTTGTATTTTTTGCACTTTGCAAATTATTTAAACATTATTTCAAAAAGCATCCTATTAGTTTACATTTTAGCAAATGGGTGACTGCTGAATTTTAATAAGCCTTTAAACTTATGAAATTTTTACCAGTTCAAGTCTTATATTCATCACTAAGGAGAATCTAAGTGGCGTCTTTAGTTACGATTTTTAGAACACTAGTGAAAAATTGACAGTATTTGAACAGTGCTATTCAGGCCATTAATTCTTAAACTGTGATTAATTATAGTCTCAGAATGCAATTGTAGTCAAGATGGACTAGAAGACTGAGTAGAAGTTCAGCATTTTTGCACAAGGTCACATTTGTGTAACAAGTTACACACCAGATCTTATGGAGGATGGAATTTACAAGAATGTGTTACTTCTAGACAGCCTAATCACAAATACGTTACATTTACCCATTCATCATGTGCACTAGGTAAAAAAATACTAGGTATTTTTAATTAACTTAGTGCTTGTTAAGGCTGTCATCTGTTGCATATTTAGAAGTGGTTTTTAAGCTGGAACTACATACAGTTGTAAAACCTGCAAAAGCAGCTGCATCATTCTTAAGGAAACCAGAATACTTGAAATAAAACACTGCTCTTACTACTTTGCTGATAGGAATATGGCGCTTCATCTAACTACATTAAGTAATTTATAATAACTCAGCTCTACCAAGGAAAGATAAATGTGAATATCATGTTATACTTGGGTTTAAGACTAGCTGACCAGCAGGAAGGACTTCATATTCTTTTCTTCTATTTATTCTTTTAATTAAGCATTTAATGGATGACACTGGTTTTGATTTCTTTAAATCTCTTTACAAAAGAAAAGTGTATTCTTTATTAATTTGTCATACTCCTTTTCTGTCTTGTATAAAAATGCTATTTTTATGCGAGCAGGATACAGATCATCAATGGAAAGTAGAGCAATTTACCTTGATACTGGCAGCTTAGCAACTGAAAACTATCAGTGTGTAAGACTGGCTTGGTGTCTTCTGTACAAGGGTGATGTGATGTTACTGTCACACCAAATCAAAAAGACCTTTATTCAAGCCATCAAAAATTGCAGGAAAATGTTAGCAATCCAAGTGTAGCATATAAAACTCAAACTCCAGACAAATCCTTCTGAACTCTGTGGAAAATCTGCTGTTGACTTTGACAGTGGGTTTGGAAGTGACCTACTCTTGAATGATCTAGGTCAGAGCTGGCTCACTGTGTGGTCCAGCAGAATTGAAATGTGTGCACTGGTTTTGTTTCACTGTTTTGTGAAAGTTCTCTGAGCTGTCAGCGGGACATCAACCCTAATAACTAAATCCATATAAAGCATTTAAAAAACACATTACAGTGATAGTCTAGAGCACTGCAGGTTAATTATTTCCACTCAGAGTAATTGGATAATAGTGTGAAAGCTATGAAGGTATACTCCACAAATTATTCATTAGAAGTGTCTCTTTCTGGTCTTGTCTAACCTTCCTCATGAGTATGAAAAGATTTTTCTCCACAAAGTACGAACATGCTTGTTAAGGCATGCTAGAACATACCCGATACGCATGATTTGGGGGAGACACAGGCACACACTCACCCTCCAGCAGCCAGCACCAGACACGTGAGCTGTGACCTGTGGTCCCACTCCAGCTGCTAGCACTGAGCCCCTCACTCACACTAGCCTCCCCAGTATCTGGTTTTCAGGGAAAACACCATTCACAGCCCGGTGGCTGTGGTCGAGACCCCCATTTGCTCCAGTGGGTGGCACAGAGACCACACTGGCTCCAGTAGCTGACACCGTAGGCAAGGGGTGCCCACAGCCCTGGTCTGACACTACCTGCTGGCCTTTTGGCAAATGTAAGCCAAATATGTACATGTTCACATACACCATACACACACTTTATGTAAAAAACTAACTATGGAGGTAATAAACATTGTAAAGGTCTCTCAACTAATTATTTTTTCATGTTAATTCTTAACTCTTCTTTAACATTTTTACCTTTTTCTTTCTCTACTGAACTCTTTCATTCTAGCTCATCTTTTATCACTTTTTATTTTTTAATTCTCTGCACCATATACTACATTCTTATTCAAGTATTATTTTCCTTTCAACTCCTTGGACATACAAACCTCTTCCCTCTAATCTGTCTTCTTCGTAGCTCACCACAAGACAACTAACTTTATGTTGATATAATTATTCTGTGATCATCTGTATATATTTCAGTTAGTTAAAAATTTCTATGCTCTTCTCGTAAACAACAGAAGGCAATAAAATGAAGGAAAATACGCAGTTCAGAGTACCAATTAAACAAATCTGGTTCTTTGTGCATTCTCTCATATGCTTACATGGTCAACTCCAAATGATTTTTCTGAAGAAAGCACATGATCTGATATAAATACATTTCCTGTCATAGCGGACCAGCTTAGTTTTACACATACTCTGGAAACGTGTGTGTGCTAGTATATTAGGTGGTATCAAATGAACAAAGTGGTATTGAAAGAATAGTATGTTTTCCATATTTACACTGAAGAAACTGACGTTTTCAGTGTTTATGCTCCTGGAGATGTTTATAACAGTTTTAGATAATGTTTGCATTAAACATTTGCATAGAAAGTGTTCATAACATAAGCAGTTTTTCAGGTTGAAATGTCATGGGAAGGTGTAGGCTGAATAATAAAGGTGTATTTGGGAAATTTAATGAAGACTGTAATGATGATAGTGTGGCCATTTCTCTGTTTTATATTTTTTAAACTTTGACACTTCCCTACTCTGTTTCTTCTCTCCTGTGATACTAGCTTTTTCCATTCTTACTTCATCCTTTTCCATTTGCCAATCCAACAAATGCCCAAATGTAGTTACTGGTTTTGACAAGACATTTGTTCCTTGTTCTTTATTTTTAAGCCATGTTCAATACTAGTGGTCTCCAGACTTCCCAATTGACTCTGATGTCCAATTTGTTGGCAGAGAAGTGTGGCTACCAACTCCTAATCTGTGTCTGCCATCAGGAAGCTGATTTAGAACAGTATGTGCAAGGGAATTTAAAAGGAAGGAGAGCAATCTAACTCTCAAATGAGTGTTTCAAGGCAGTCCCTGCTAAGGTATGACTGCTATCCACTTTTTCAACTCAGTATTTTCATGGCTTCTCCTTGTAGCAGGTCTGTTGTGGTTTATAGGGCTTTAGTGTGCTATGAAGCTGATTGATAGGTATATTAGGTGATGAAAAACAGAAAGTTAGGGGCAGTGGAGGAAGAATCACTAAAAATACGTATGTACAGGCAAATGAGAATGGTGAGAATGTTTTCATGGTTTGGCAAAAAACGCTGATGTTATGTCGAGTGGCCTACTGACAACTCACACAGTCTCTCAGCAGGTGTTTCCAAAGAACTGAGGCTGGGATTTATAAATATTTATGTTGTACATCATTTTATTTAATTCCCAGGCTCGCTACACAGAAGGAACACGCACTCTGATTTGGCTCTCTTCCACGAGTGCTGAACTGTGAATATGAAATCTGCACTTCATTTTGTGTCCCTTGCCTCTCCATCTGTGCTGAACCATCAACAATTTAGTGGGGCTGACAGCTTTTAAGGCCCTGGTAGAAATTCCATCATAGAACTAAAATTGAGCATAAACCATTATGCTGAGAAAAACACTTCATGCATTTCTTCTTTTGGTTTTCAGAATCTTTGTAATTTCCTACCAAAACTTTTGATTTAGCAAAGTGCCTTGTGCAGCTTGGCTTTCAGGTCTTATACTAATCATCTTCCAAAACGGTCACATTCAGAACTAATACAACATAGGCATTTTTCCTATTATTATGTGAAGATATATAATTCAGTAGGTGAACAAAATAGAGATTCCAGAACTACTGGGAGTTTATCTGTACTGTAAAGACATTGGACGTAGCCAATGGATTGTGCACACTACTGCGTAAAATGTTGATTGAGACTTAAACAGTGTAAGCTTATCTGCTGTCTTTGCCAAATAAGAGACAGAGACTTTAAGAAAGAAGTAAAAAAACATGGAGGGAAGAAGAACGGGGAGAAAAGAGGTAGCTTTACAGGTGCCTTTTCTCTTCCACTGGCAGTGAAGGAAGAATTTCTTGAGAGAACTGTTTCTAGTTTCTGAATTTCTTATTAAATAGGATTATTGCTTGCCTCAAATGCTCGTTTTAATACTCAGATAACTGCTTACTACACTGACACTTTACCACCCAATTCCTATTGCAAAAAGGCAGCAATGAGGCAGGAGGCAAGACAAGAGAGTGCTGCTTTGAATAGAGGGCATTTGATGCAGGCAGAAAAGGTGGACAGGATTTTGGAGCCAAGGGCAGCCACAGCACAGTCCTTTTTGTGCACTTAGAGGGGATGCGAGACACATCTATCAGCCACAGCAGCAAGAAGTGGCCTACCTGCCCTCACTTTCATGCTGACTACAAGGAATTTGCAAAGAAAACTGTCGCATTTAGAAAGAGAGATACTTTGCTTCTGAAAATCCTGCAAAAATCTCTTGGCTTGATCGACTTTCCTGGGGAAGTCTCACCTGTCTCTGTAATAACAGAGCAAAATGTCATATATCTGTCTTTCTAAATCAGGGATCATATGTCTGCAAAAAGTAAATATGTAAAGAGTTAACATAGCTTAGGAATAGATTTATATGATTAGGAATATATGGTCATTAATAAATCACATTATTTATAATTTTTTTTTATATATTCTGTCACATCCTCTTTTCCTAATATTTTAAGGTCTTTTATGACTGTATTCATTTTTTAAATAATGAGGAAGCATTCTGTGCTGCTTTGTATTTTTTTGTAACCAGCAATATTATCATAGAATCATAGAATAGTTAGGGTTGGAAAGGACCTTAAGATGATCTAGTTCCAACCCCTCTGCCATGGGCAGGGACATCTCGCACTAAAGTATGTCGCCCAAGGCTCTGTCCAACCTGGCCTTGAACACTGCCAGGGATGGAGAATTTAAAACTTCTTTGGGCAGCCTCTTCCAGTGCCTCACAGTAAAGAGCTGCTTCTTTATACAGAACCTTAACTTCCCCTGTTTAAAACCCACTACCCCTTGTCCTGTCCCTACAGTCCCTGATGAAGAGTCCTTCTCCACTGTCCTTGTAGGCCCTCTTCAGATACTGGAAGGCTGCTATGAGGTCTCCACGCAGTCTTCTCTTCTCCAGGCTGAACAGCCCCAACTTTCTCAGCCTGTCTTCATACGGGATGTGCTCCAGCCCCCTGATCATTCTCATGGCCCTCCACTGGACTCACTCCAGCAGCTCCATGTCCTTCTTATGTTGAGGACACCAGAACTGCACACAATACTGCAAGTGAGGTCTCACGAGAGCAGAGTAGAGGGGCAGGATCCACTCCTTTTTGCTTCTTTTGATGCAGCCCAGGATACGGCTGCAAGCACACACTGAAACTGGCTCATGTTGAGCTTCTTGTCAACCAACACTCCCAAGTTGCCCTCCTCAGGGCTGCTCTGAATCACTTCTCCGCCCGTTGGATCTGCATCAGCCTGTCATCACTGCTGTTAGACTGACTAGGTCACATGCATAACCAAATACATTTTTTAAGAGTTACAATTTAGAAAACAATTCTACTGACCATGAGTATGCATGAACTGAACTTTTAATAATAAAATGGTAGTGTTAGAGTTCTCTAGTTTAAATATCTGTAAATCAGGTTTAAGCCATTGATGCATTTATCAGTTCCAAGTACAGACACAAATCATGCTAAATAGCAGTCACTCTTAAAGAATGTCTGGTGTGCCCAATGTCTACATGCAGCGCATATATCAGTACAGCAGTACCTAAATATGAGAATACAGAAGCTGTGCTCCAGTTACAGAGTGTTTTGTGAAGGTGAGGTGCCTCTTGGGACAATTGCCCACAATTCCAGGTAGTGTCATATGGAGATGAGTTCTAGGACATTCCCACAGTGAATTCTGGGGAAAAGTGTGTCTCACAGTTTAAATTTCATTGCAAAGAAACAAGTTATCAAACCCAAGAGCAAGCAGTACCAGTTAACTAACCTAAATTTGAAGAATCTTCACACATAGCCCAAAGGAGTTTCTGGCTGATTGGGTTGGGAATAACAGCTATGAAATTTCTAGTCAACCAATTATTAGAAAAAAGTGCCAAGAAGGGTTTGAAAAATTTAGCTGCTTCTGAGTATCTGTTTCAAGGCTAAGAATTACTGTTATTCTATTCTAAAAGTTTGAAGAAAGCAGCATCAGACCATCATTATCAGTGTGTTGGTGCTTCTGTCTTAGGTTAATTAGCTTCTTAATGGCCATAGGTTTTTCCTCAACATGTTTTAAATTGGGGAAATAGCTACAGAATTCACAGAAATTATTACAATCTATCATCTTAACACTTTTTGTGTTTCAGCGTGTATTAAACACTGACTCAGCACAGGCCCAGTGCAAAACATGTTTTCTCTGTGTTAAATAGTCGTTTACTCAAGAAAAATCAAATTGAAAGCTGTAGTGCTGATCCACACTTTCGTGACAGTGGACTGCAAACAGCTGCAGAACAAACTGACTCCAGCCACTGGGAGCAAAGTTTCCATGCTGCTTCCTGATGCTGTGAGAAGGTAAACCAATTCCTTCACCTCTGCCCTGATCTCCGTGTCAACATCTTAAATTAGCTGCCAGAAGTGAGTACAAAAATTGTACTGTCCTCCTAAGTTACTCCTCTGGTATTACTCTCTCCCATATATTTCATTATATCTTTGACCATGATCACACCACTGCAAAGCCCATATGATTTGCACTGAATTCCGTGAGCTTTTGTGTGAGCATGAAAATAGCAAAACTGTCTACTCAAGGCTTTGAGCTTCAAATCTTTGGAAATAGTATGTCCGTTTAAGTTTTGCAAAGCAATGTATACATCTTCAGTAATTGCATACGTTGTAGACCTATGTACTTATGTAAGTAGTACATGGGCATTAAACCTTTGCAAACCTTAAATTAGAAAGCTAGATGTAGATATTTCTAGATCATGTCTATGCTAGAAGAATTCCTAATACAAAAAAAAAAAATCTGGGAGAGAGACAGATTTCCTTTGTGTTCAGATACCTACAGTACAGGATTAGTGTAATACTGCAGACACTGCCAGCTGAGACCTCAAGGTATCCATTTAAAAGCTCAGGTTTTGTTCTCAAACTAAAAATATGGAATTTGAGATACCCATCGGATCACAGGTTGTCTTATTGTTTACGCATTTATCTGCATAGTGTTTCCAAGTTGAGCTGATGATTAAATGCCACAGATAATAAGTGTATTCATTCTTATTAGTTGGTTTTGACATTTCCAGAGATGGCCATTTAGGTCCATCTGACCTTATGCTGAGGCTGGATTGTTTTGTCTGTTCACCAGAGATGCTGTTCTCCCAGATGCAGAATTTTCCTGGTAATAGTTGATTTTTCTAAGGCTGTAGTTGAGTCTTTCCTGGTTTTGCCCATTTCTTTGATTTCATTTCCCCCAATGTTTTACTCATATACAAACTGAGTAATTTTTTTTTTTTTTCATTTACAAAGTTAATACCCTTGAAGCTTTCTCACTTTCTCCTACTCTTCCCAAATGGAAGTAACTACTTTCTCAAGATGGTTTGCTGACAGAGAGAAAACTATTCTATGTCATGTCACTGACACCATTATTAAGTACAAGTGCAACAGTGGGAATAACCCAGGATTATCCTGGTGACTGTGCTGCTAGAACAGCAACTTTCAGTCACATCTTTCATTTCTTGCTCCATCCGTTTTACACTCCTGCCGCTGTAGCAAGAGCCATGGCAGAACAGCTTTTGTGTTTGAGCACATGCAGTTGATATGAAAAGTACAGGAGTTGCATAATATCCAGACTGAGCTCTACCTTTCTCAGAAGCATAAATCATTTACTTAACTGTTTTACAGATGTTAAGTCTGTCATTTGCAGCAAATATCCATCCAGAAGATGCTTGCTTCTATCACCAATTTTGTATACAACAGTTAGTTAGGCCTTACAGACAGTTATTCTGACAATTTCCTTCACAATAAATAAGGGTAATCCTGTTCACCTGCTTTATGGCACATGCACATTAACTATTCAGCCATGTCAGTATTTAAGGATGAAATTATAAATGATACTTTTATATACGTGTAAAATGGCAAATACTAAAGAAAAGGGAGACTGGCTACACATCATGATTGACATTTTAATATTCAGAAAAGGCAAAAGTACCAGGTTTGTTATTACAGTTGCCAAATGAATTATATGGGAAAACTCAGCTGTGGAACTAGAAAGCTACCAGAAAGGACAACAAAAGATCTTTGAGATTTTATTTGGTTTTGGTTTTGTTTTCTGTATTAAACTTCAAATAGAGTTGACTTAAACATCTTTTAAGTATTTTAGCTTTGAAATTTTTGCAAACACACTTACCTTGTGTTGTTTCAAATACATAATCTGATACTTCTCTGTTAGCTGTTTTAAAGTGGGTTATAAGAACTTTACAAGAGATGCACACATACAAAAAAAAACCCAAACCCTTTATTGGAAAAATACAAAGACAAAATAATTTTGTTGTCCTGTTGAAAAATTCTGGTTGCCTTTTGCAATCCAGGATGGCTGCCATCTGTTTGGCCTTTTCCCATCAGGATTCTGCATAATTATGAACTCTACAGCATGTACAGAAGTTGTTCTCAAGCCTGTGTTAACAGTCCTGATAATATATTTTTTAGGTTTCCTCTACGCTCAGAACACTGCCAAACGCAGCATTAAAGAGCGACTTATGAAGCTCTTGCCCTGCTCGGCTGCCAAAACGACATCTCCTGTTACTCAAAGCAAGTTTTATTTTTCATTTGATTTTTTTTTTTAATTTTGCATGCAGCAGAAGTTATACTTTCATTAACCGCTCATTTGAGAGACAAGATATCTGCTGAAGTAATTGTATGCTCTATTGAGGTTTTAAATAAAGTGATGAACAGATTTGTGGGCTGGTAACAGATTTGTCCATGCAGAGCAGTATGGCAATATACCAATGCCAGGGTCCACTGCGTAGGAGCTGCTGGGTTGGCACGTATGCTTTGGAAGTGATTCACTGGTTTGACTAAATACCTTCTCTCAGGGTATTTTAGAAGTGATATCTTTTTGTGTACATGTGTGCATTTGTCTGTGTGTGCTTGCTATCCAATACACAGGATAGTATCAGCAGTACTAGTCTGAGAGGAAAGACTTGGCTCAGCAGGGTTTGACTAAATCCAGCTATTTAGGGAATGGGACTTAAAGTCTGTGTTTGAGAGAAAAATAATAATGAGATTGAAAAAAACTTAAGTGAATGTGGAGATATAGGAAAAGTACACTGACACTACCTTTAATGTCTTGATATGCTGTAAGAAAGTAACATTTCTCTAGGGTAGCCAAAAGATAAAAATAGGGGGGGGGGAGGGAGAGAGAGTGAGCCATACAAAGATACATAAATATATGTATATACACCTAGAGATTAATTTTAATAATAAAACTAATGTCTTCCTATATAAATTGGCTATTATAAATGATTTAAAAATATCCCTGTGGACCCAATTTGGTCTAGATTAATTTGGTTTAATTCTAGGCACTAATCTAAGCACTTAAAATTAGAAGGTCAGTGGTCCTTGTGGTTTCTGTATACTCTTCTGATAAAGGATATCAATTGAAGGTGAAAAAAACCCTCCAGAAGCAGTTCCCCATGTCGAGTGAAAACTGGAAAACCCAAGGCAACTTGGCTATGAACACAGGATCCAGTTAAGTGCCTAGACCTCGGTGATGTGGATCTAGTCTTTGGTTTTGCTATCCCACATCACTGCCTTTCATGCTTCTCTAGAGAGAAGACAGTGGTGCTTGCTTTCTTTTCTAGGTGTTTGAGGTCTCAAAAATGAGAAGGACTAAAGATGTGATTTTTTTTAGTGATGGCTTCAACTGATATGTTTTATTTGAAAATAAGATAGCTTAAAGTGGTTCATTATTGTCGTGACACCAAGTAGGAATTCATTATGTAGAAGTTGCTTTCAGCTACAAGGCCTGAATAATATAGCTTTAGACTATAAAAGGAATTATAGAATCACAGAATGGTTTGGGTAATAAGGGGTAAACCCCACCTTGCATTAAATATTTCATATTGGAGAACCAAGAGGTAAAAACAGATTAATTCGACATTTTCCCCTGTACCCATCAATAATGAAATGCTTTATTAAGTATGAACATTATACTAAATGAAAATATTACATTAAGTAAGAATATCATTGTAGCCACACATTGTTATTATACCATTTTGACTTAATGTGACATTTGATTTCTGCTAGCTTGAAAGAAGCAACATGTTAATGTACTAGGAACGAAGCCAGCACGACCTACAATAACAACCACATAATGTGAATTCCTTAGAAATTTTAAGGGGAATATTTTGAAAACAAGTACTTTGTTGAAATATATGTAGCATGAATTTGCACTTCTGCTCTCAACTTCTATGAATATACGCAGACAAAGGTTACCTGTGGTTTAGTCTAGTAAAATTAAACTTAAATCCATCCTTTCCTTCTTTAGCTAAATGCATGTGCTAGAGATAGGACTAGACTCAAGAATGGTTTTGGAAAGGAAAAGCATGTATGCATGCAGTTATTAGATAGATTGGGGAGCTATAATTTAGATTTTGTGCAGGCAAATGCATGTGCACCATTTTAGTTTACATATTTTAGCCTTTTATAAAATAAATAAAAAAAAGAACCCTTAATTTTCTTAGGCTGAAGGAACTACAGAACTGAAATAACTAATTTTTCACTAATGCCATAGAAATCACTAGTGCTTGGACGTAGATACATTTTCACGCATTTTCACTGTATATTTTAAAGGTTTTTTTTTCCCAGCATGGATAATGGTAGCCATAAGTGTGAAGAAAAAACTTAAAACCCTGCAACTCATGAATGCTGTAGTATTTTAATTGGTATACTTGGCACATTATAAGGAAGATTATGGTGATTTTATTTTTTTATTATATCTGTCAGAGCCTAGAGAAATCAAGTGTGAAAAGAGTGTTATAGAGAACCTTTTAATTACAGAAAGACATCATCACCACACTGCAGTATTCTACATTATCATCATTCATTAAAACACTATAAAAATGTTTATTACTAAGGAAATGCCAAACATTGTGCTCAGCATCACATTGTCTGGCTTTTATCTCTAGCCTCACATTTAGTATGTGTATTCATTTTGCTTCTAGAAAATCTCGTAGATACCTGTCTAGGTAGCCAGATGTTTCACAAATGGATACTTAGGGAGCTCATTTCCAGTTAAGTCCCCTTCTGTCTAAACAATGGTCCATTTAAATTTCATATAACTCTCGGAATATAAAATACAAGTGACTTTTCAAGTATGTTTATTCTCAGGTTGATTCTCTTGCTAATTTTGAATAAGCTCTTGGTGTTGACTTGCAGTTGACAAAAAAAAAATCAGCTGCATATATACAGTCTGGCACTGCTATCGATACTTCAGTGACTGTATAAAGAATATAAAAAGATTAATCCCTTAAAACATGAGGGAAAGGCTTTAGGAACTGTGCAAAATGAACCCTGGATGTTTTATGAAGAATTAAAATGGGACTCAAGAACTTTGCTACACCTTCCATAGATTAGGAAGACAGTTTCTTAGCTTTGGAACTACTTTATTCCAAGTTCATCTATAAAGGCAGGACCTCTTTGCACCTCAGGATTTCTTTTAAAGAGAGCTGAAATTTTTTTATAATCTTGTGAGTGCAGATACTGGTCCTTTAAAACTATCATCAGGCATCATAAGGTCGATTAAAGTTGTGACAGTTGCTGGTTTTGTCAATAGCATTTAGATTTGAAGTTTTCACAAAGATGGTAGTGGTCTATGAGTCACGTGAGGTAATCCGTAAAGAAAAGTGAAAAAGAAACATATTATAGTTTACCCATAAGCCAAAAAACAATGGATATTCTGATATAAGACTGTGTGTGACACTGAGATCATCTGCGTTACACTAAGATTATGTTGCTGGGATGAGTGCTAATAGCAACATCTCTTTGCAGGAGAAGAGACAAGGCCATACAGTTTTGTGAAGATTTATCCAACTATTTTTATGTATTATGATTATTTCTATTTAAAGTGTGTTCATTTTTTGTTTAGCTGAACTATATCTTCTGATGCCAGATTTCTCCCAAGCAGCTGAAAGTTATTATTACTGCATTGTAGCACAACAGAAATATCTGAGGATGTAAGCATAATACTGTTTTAATGGAGTATCCTAATATTGTGCTCTTATGAAAATTGAACTGAATAAAACTTATTTTAAGAATGCAGAGTCCCCCACACTGATGAAATAAAATACGTATCTTCAGCATTGTAGAAGTGACAATTCAACATGCTGTCTCAAGTTACATTTCTATAGTAAGTATAACTCTTAAACCATAATAAGGAAGTGATTTGATTAAATTAGTCTGGAGTACTATATAATAATACTGGGAGTACTTAAAATGGATACGCACGCACCTTCATATTTTTATCAGGTGTATGGTTGGCACCCCATAGAAAAAAAATCATACTGTAAATTTCTTTAGCTATTGTATTGAACTTTCACATTTAAAATGCTACCGGGAAAAAGTGCATTGCTGTCTCTCATTGTTTTAGGGCTACACTCAACTGTAAGCCTTGAATGTGAATAACCACATTCTTATTCACCTATTGATGAGGTCAATGAAATCATCTTGTTCCCCACTTAGGCTAGTCACCACAAATAATCGTGTTTGCCTTAAAGGTTTTGTTATACCTTACTCAAAGTAAGGTCTACCATTGAATGTGCAACACCAATCTCACATGCTTTCCAAAGCACAACTTCACAATAAAAGAAGAATACTGAAAATCCCAGTCTGGTACAGTGAATTCACATCTATTAACTAACCAAGGGAAAATTTCTAGTATCCTGGAGTCACTGAAGTTTAATAAAATTGCTGTCTTTGGTCAGAGAGTGATAGAAACAGAACAGTCATACTGATTGTGTCATGCATGCTCTTGCAGAATGTCGGCTTTTCAGTTTATTGCTGTTTGTACTGATATGATAATATCCAGACCACTGGATCATCATTGCTGTTCCCTGTTCTGTGCAGCCACAGAAGCAGATTAGGTACCCTTTCCCTATGAGTTTAAGAAGAACATGTCATTTGTCTTTAAAGCTGCAAAAGCTGTTCTGTCATTTAACTTTTTTTTTTCCCCTGCAAGGATTAGATATTTCTGTATCCTATATTTCTTGTTGAGCCTTCCTTCTCTATCTCTTGTATTCTGCAGACACTGTAGAAGATGAAATGGAAATGGCCACAGTACGACATAGACCTGAAGCTCTTGAACTGCTGGAAGCACAGAGTAAATTCACAAAGAAGGAACTTCAGATCTTATATAGAGGTTTCAAGAATGTAAGCACTTCCTTTTTTAATTTACCATCTCTTTACCAGATAGGCCACTGCAGTTCCATCAGTATAAGAATGACTGGCAGTGGAGCTCATGGGATCGGTAGCTAAATATTGCATGTCTGGTCAGGTGAGGAAACAACCACTCTGCAACAGCTGGGCTATTTAATGACCAAAAGATGTAGACAAATTAGAAAAGTATCCAGAAGAAAATAATTCTAATTAGGTATAATAGGACTTTGTTCAAGGCAAATTGAAAATTGCGTTGAGATAGTTTATCTAAAAATGCAATGATGGAAGAGAACATGTCCTGAAAAATTTGTTCAGTAAGGAGGAAAGTTTTTGATTTTTGTGTTCACAGTAGCTATCACAAGAACTAATTGGTTTAAACTGCACTAGGGAGATCTTTTGTCAGGTGAACAGCAGTAGGTGACTGCTTTAGTCCTTTCTAGTTCTATTAAATCTATAAATTTGCTTGATTCCTTTGCTAGGAGTCATTTATTGCAACATATGACGTGCACTCTATTGGCAGGCCAAATGTTTTTAGTTGGCAGGGATCCCCACTGAGGACCTCAGTGCATGGGTACAGTCTGCCTCCTTTTCCAGGAATGTACTTGCTGTGCTGTAGTGCTGGGTTTGTTGTTGACAAGTGAGGCATCCGTAGTTAAAACAGCAGAGAAATAAGATGCAAAAAGGTTTTAGTAATTAATACTAAATTCTGGCTCTATACTAAAATTAAGAGCTGCCCTAATTTTATTAATACTACATATTAAAAAATACCCTGTTAAACAAAGGCTTTTTCTCTCCATTTTACTCTACTATTTTTCATGTGATTAACAATTATGTAGGATATTACATGCAAGTAACATTGGTTAGAAAATACTTGATATTAAAAAATGAATAACAGAAATTGCTTGTGAATAATTTGTGTGTAATCTGTGTACTCAGTTGTGAATACTGCAGCTGAGCTAAGGTGCTAAATCTTCTGCTGAGCTGAAGGTAAAGGTGAATTTAATTGCACTTATCACCTTTAGATTTAGTTTTTCTTTCACCCTTACAAAAGTGTAAATCTTGCAGAATTCTTAGTTAATACATATTTCATAATGAAAGCAAGCCATGCAAAGGGATGTTTTAAAACTACATTTTTATCGGAAGCTTACAATGCAAGTAAAATATGGAGTCACTTAATGTGTCCTGTCTATATATCATCCTCAGTTGCAGAAGGTATATAATGTTGGCATGTTAGTGATTAACAGTGATTGCTCTTAAAAGCTTTTCATTTCCTCAGGGTACCAGAGAACATTCCCCTGCTAATGATGGTATTCCCTAGGCATTGCAAATCATTAACTGATGTCCCTAATTATCTAAGGCATAAAGGTACAAAGTATAGTGGATAAAATAAGCCTTCTGTCTGTTTCTCTAAGAATAATTTTTAGTCTCAGAAATAAAGGACCTTGATAATTCTCTGCATTATATGAGGTATGAAAAAAGAGAATAGGTTATAAGGAAGTATTTTAATTTATTACCTTTTTTACCATTTTTGAAAAGAGGAATCCAGCTGTTTATATGCTTTTGTGTTCTAAGATGTAAGTTCTAATTACATCGAAGGAGTGTCTATGGTAATACATGATAGTACATCTTTATTCAGGTGTTTCATTTCCTTATCAGTACATGATAATTTAAGACATGCATGTATAAATATCATTGACTATGTAAAGTTAATAAGCATGAACTTCAGGTTTTTTGTATTTAATATAATTGCAAAGTTATCAATTACTTTCAAAAATGCTGTAAAGCATGCCCAAGGCTAGTGACTGTTATAAGTCATTTTAAAGACATAATCTTTAGCTGAGAGACTTCAGAAACTTTCAGTTGAGTTCAGGTTTGTTTTATTTCTCATATTCATCAGTTTCTACTGCAAAATTTGGTGCTAGATCACAGTTCCTGTCTCCCCCTGAGAGACAGGGTGGGTGATCACTTCTGCCTGCCACAGGCCACCTCGCTTCCCATTCCCTGTCTTTCAGATCCAGCTGAATGCTATCCTACCAGTACCTCCTCCCCTGTACATTTTGCATGTGTGTTTCATGCACAAATATATACTGGTGGCTACCCAGACAGAAAGCAACTTTGCTTGTTGAGCATGAGCCAGCAATGTGCCCCTGTGGCAACAAAGGCAAATAGTATCCTGGGCCACATTAGGAAAGATATTGCCAGCAGGTGTAGGCAGGTAATTCTTCCCCTCTGCTCAGCACTGGTGAGGCCACACCTGGAGTGCTGTGTCCAGTTCTGGCCTCCCCAGTAATAGAGGCACCGGCATACTGAAGAGAGTCCAGTGAAGGGTCACAAAGACAACTAAGGGACTGGAGCACCTCTCCTATGAGGAAAGGTTAAAAGCTGGGTCTGATCAGCCTACAAAAGAGAAGGATCAGGGGGATCTTATCAACATGTCGAATCATAGAATCACAGAATGGTTTGGGTTGGAAGGGACCTTCAAGTTCATCTGGTTCCAACCTCACTTCCACTAGACTAGGTTGCTCAAAGCCCCATCCAACCTGGCCTTGAACACTTCCAGGGACAAGGCAGCCACAGCTTCTCTGGGCAACCTCTTCTAGTGTCTCACCACTCTCACAGTGAAGAATTTCTTCTTAATATCTAATCTAAATCTCCCCTCTGTCAGCTTAAAGCCATTCTCCCTTGTCCTGTCACTAGCTGCCCTTGTAAACCTTTAAAGATGTTTTCATCCATTTGATTTTCCAGTGTAGGCAAATTACATGCCAAATCTGGAAAAATGTAATTCAGGCAGTAGCACATGGTCTCAGATAGCATTTGTGTGTATACGTACACACCTGAAAGCTTTACAAAGTTTCAGGTCACTGCAGTATAGCTGATGCTTCAGGATGCAAGAGTAGAGTGTAATTGCAGGAAAGACCCAAAGATCATTGAAATGCATGTCATGACAGTGGCTATTTTGGTAGCAGTCAAGGTCAACATTTAAAATAAGGGAGGAGATACACTAAAGAAAACATAAGGTGGGACAAGCACCTTCCGGTGACCTAACACCTATTATAAGGAAAAGCAGCAACTTATGCCTGTATTTGGTGATTTAGCCATTTTAAAGTTTCTATCCTATCCTTGAAAAATGAGCTTAACAGACGTCCTAAGCCCTCCCCAGGCTCAAAAGGTTGACCCAGCGCTCTGGTTTTACGATCTTCCTGCACTCTTGTTGATGAATTGTTGCTCAGCTGCCATCACAGTAGGACCTCTCCATTTTGCATTTGGCTTCCTGTCATCCCATTTCTTGTAAATGGAAACTGTGATTGCTGGAGTCATTAACCTTTCAAACCAATGGCTCTGTGGCAGGCCTAGTACAAGTGGTACTTCACAATAAATTGTACAGCATGCACTCAACATGTGGTCTGTCTTTCTCTTCTGTCCAGTGATAAGTCTCTCACAGTTTTAAAAATTTCCCTGAGCTATGGCACATTTCTATTTTAAGAATGCTTAGATAATGCATTTGCTGCACAAAAGGTGCTTCTGTGCTAAATGTAAATATTAATGATCTTTTAATTTTGGTTGATTATTCTTATTAAAAAAAAAACAAACCTGTAGAACTCTGTGTTGGGAAACTACTAGACTTTCCCAGAAAAGTGAAAGGATTTTTGACAAACATTTATGTTACCCAGCTGTGTTTCAGAGAAAGTGTAAATTGAAGTCGTGCATGTACGAACGTGTCCCTGGATACATACTGTAGCTTTAAATTGGCAGCTCTATATTTGTGACATTTAGTGGGAAAACATTTCTCGGTCACCTATCTTCCCTATTGCTGTTAGGAAATGAGGCAACAATGACAGTAAGAAAATAACTGATAACGTTACAGCCCAAAGATAGGTTCCCCCATCACACTACCCAGCCATATGAGAATACATTTGTGCATAACTCAAAATATGCTAATTTATTCAAAGATGTTTCCATTTCAATTACAGTTTGATGGAAGCATTGTAATACTGTATTTTGCATTTGTGAGGCTCATAGAAATTTTAATGAAAGCTTATTTCATAGGTTATAAATCTCATTTATTGATTGTCGAGTATTTGACTTCTGCACGACAAAATACAACTATTCTTATTGTCCTTTTCTGGAAAGTTCCTTTTCTTTTCTTTGTTTTTCTATTAGCATCTTCCAGGGGAAAAAAAAAAAAAAAAAAAAAGAAAAAAAAAAGAGAAAGTGCTTTTTTTGTCTAATTGACTATATTCCCAATCTAATGAGTAGGAAATAAAAACATACAGTTCATGTCATATGGGTTTATCCCTCTAAGGGTAAATACACATATACTAACTGTAAGAAAGACTATTCATATGATATTTTTGATAACTTGAACTAGATGACCTCCAGAGGTCTCTTCCAGTGAACAGTTCCACCAGTGTGTGGTCTGAACTGCCACATTCAGATAAGTAATTTAGTATACACAATTAACTAGTGGTTTCAGACTAATTCTGTTTCTGTATTGTGCATAGCAGCCCAATCCTCTCAAAACCTAACTACACTTGCAGTGTGAATTTTCCTATGTAATGAGTTTCAAAAAGTGAATGAAAAAAATATAGATTTCATAAAAGTAATTGGGACTTGGAAAAATTAAGTTGGTCCAGTAGAATAATTTTCTCTATATAAGTAATTTCTCTGCTCCTGCAATTTTTTGTTTAATGATGAAGATGAAGGTTAGGTATATACTGTGCATTTTGCAGCATATGCAATAGCTTGTGCAAAACCTGAAACATCTGAATGTAATTTTGAGGGTACTGAAGTCAAAGTTCTAAGACTGGTTTAACTTTTCTTTGTATACATGATATTCTAGAAACACTAAATATGTTTGGTTTGTTCATTGTAATTTTCCAATTACTTGATAAGAAAGGAGATATGAGAAATGTATCTCAGTGTTCTAAACATGGATGACTTAACGTTTACAGCTATTCCGTTTGCACAGCCTCTTCTCTAGGACTAATAGAGATGTACAATTCTGTCTTTGACTTTTGTCTTTCAGATCTAGTTTCTAAGATAATCAATGTCTTGATTAGAATTTATTTAGTACAAATGAAATGTGTCTCTTTGCATTATATCTGTGAGACACTAAAAGCTGACAAGAAACATTGGCCTTTAACGGTAAAAGAGACTAAGAAAATGGGTGATGTGAAGAGTTTGAGTACTTCTGTGATGATCTGAAAATATTTTCAAAGTCCAGTCCATTTTCCTTGCTTCCTTACTTAAACTTTTCCACTTGTTCCAAGCATGACAAGGAACAAAGACAGCATAATCCTCTTAGTTTATGTCTCTGTAACACCATGTATTATGAAACACAAGATTTCACAGTATGGGAAATAACACTTCAGCTTGGACCAGCTATCTCTGAGTCATTAATGTCCCCCATTTCACATTCAGTAGGATGTTTGCAGTTCATTGTGATCTTATTCAGTTCCACACTGAATCCATGTGTTTGTATTGTAATAAATAAATGCAGATTCAAGATTAATATAGACCAGAAGAGAGAGAAAAGACAAAACTGAGCATGATTGACAGTTGCACTAGTGCAAGAGTATTCTGCCCTCACATTGGTCCTCCAAAGCTTGTTCTTGCAGATCAGGTAGCTTAGAACTTAAATATGCTTTTCACCCTTCCTCATGGAGGCAGCAAGGAAGATTTAATTTCACTAGCAGTCAGTGCAGTTGCTTTTCCCTCAAGATTTGACACCTGTCTGTAGACCTGGGTGGAGACCTCATAGCAGCCTTCCAATATCTGAAGGGGGCCTACAAGGATGCTGGGGAGGGACTCTTCATTAGGGACTCTAGTGGTAGGTCAAGGGGTAATGCCTTTAAACAGGGGAAGTTTAGGTTAGATATAATGAAGAAGTTCTTCACAGTGAGGGTGGTGAGGCACTGGAATAGGTTGCCCAAGGAAGTTGTGAATGCTCCAATCCTGGAGGTGTTCAAGGCCAGGCTGGACAGAGCCTTGGGCGACATAGTGTAGTGTGTGGTGTCCCTGCTCATGGCAGGGGGGTTGGAACTAGATGATCTTAAGGTCCTTTCCAACCCTAACTATTCTATGATTCTATGATTCTAAGTGTTTGGGTTACTTGTAGAAGTTACTTGGATTACAAGGATGTAATCTTAGCAAGAACAGGATCTTTCTAGAACAGACTTTCTTTCTGACAGAACAGAAGAGAGACTAGGGGAAAAATACGTCGTTTAAATGTTTCCACCTAGTTCTCCTGGCTAACATGAAACAACACTTAAACCATTTGACCTATATCCTTCTGTGACTGAATATCAAACAGAGGATGGGTTGCTCTGCTGGGTAACAGTGCATGAAATGTGCTCATTGTGCTGTAAGTTTTTACAGAGGTACTGACCCTTCTACAAAGGCGCTGTATGAACTGCAGTGTTGTGGATACAAAGAGGATGTGTATACAAAGAAGCATGGGTCATGCCTCATGCATATGAACATAGATTCATAGCATAGAAATGCCAATAAAATAGAAAAAATGAAGAAAGTTCTAAATCTTAGTAGAAAATCAGAGTGTGATAATTCACACTGAAAATTAACATCTTCCCACATTAGAAAACTCCCGTGACTTGCTTAGCCTTAATAAACTGAATAGACAACAGAATGATGAAACTTCAAGCAGGTAAAGCTAGGAGCTGTATATGTCAACAGCCAGATTTCTGAGAATCATCTTTTTCTGTATCTAGAGAGAGTTTCTGAAAACATGTATAATACACACAGCTCAAACCTCCATTTTTAAAAAAATTGAGTTATTATTTACCAATTGTGTTTCAGATCAGTTGTTTTCTCAACTTGAAATGACAGAAGAAAAACTTAAAAAACAAAACAAAACCAAGAAACTTGCCTAGGCAGAATTTTGTTATTATGTTTCAAAAGCACTGGCATTTATTTGCTAGGGGCTTAGAGGGAACTTTTCTGTATTTCAGACAAGGCTATGTGAAAATCTTTTAACAAACTGAGCAATAATTAACACATTCATTATACATTTCCATCAGGAGTTAGAGAGTTAGTCAGGAAACTTGAAACTTTTCAAATAGAAGAGTGAAAATAATTTGGAGGTACCGTTTAACAGATATAGCTTATAGTTGTCAGTCATCACAAATTCACAGTCCTTAATGCATTCAGTGGAGATATTTGTTTCCTTTAGTCTCGCAGTTGCTGGCAAAGATTGAAATCTTCTTTTTGAAAGTTAATAATGAACTCGGTCTCTACACTTCTATTCATCTCATGACTTACTGCTGTTTTTGGAGATACTTCACGTTGTGTTCACTTGGGAAAAACTGTCATCTAGTATACCAAGAACTGTCTTCATAATAGTGATTGCCCACTGAATAATCTCAGAAAGTGTAGATGCCAAGTTACTAATAAGCAGCATATAAAAAGAGCACCCAGTATCAATAATAGTCCAGAGCACCAAATACCTCTGAAGTTATTCTTTATTCTAAAAATGTCAATATTATGTTCTGGTGGAATTCTATTGCTCTGTGTGCTTGTCAGTCCCTCCTGTTTGAAATGGGCAGTACCCTGTCCTGTGCACTCTCATCGGGGCTCACAGTAAGGTGTGCCATCAGTCATGCCAGGATGACACTTGATGTGTGGTAGATTCCTTCTGCTCTGCCAGCCAGCTGCTCAGTGTAACTCATCTGCTGGTAGAGCTGTTTTCTACCACAGAGATTTCATGTTTGATATCTGAGGAATATAATTTTTGATGTACTAGAATATGAGCATCGAAATATCTTCTTTGGCTGCAGCTTACTGCAGTCACTTTTTTGCTGCGTCTGGACTAAACATTACAAGGCTTTGTACTTGAGTTATATAAAATTGTTGGATTTTGATTTCTGGGTAACAAAAGGTAAAACTTGGTGCAATGCAGCACTGATAATCCTGTCATTTAAAAATTTAGTGAATAGGCACCTCTTATTCTCCTTTCTCCCACTTGTCCCCTTTTTTTCATGAAGTGAGATGAATACTAACTGTACTGCTATAAACACTGCACAATATAGCACACAGCTTAGCATAAATTATTTGTAAGTTAAAACATCTGTTGAGAAAACAGCATTCAAAAATCCCTTTCCTTGTATTTCTTGCTATTGATTTTCTTACTTTTAAAGAGGTTTTATGTAAAACAGTTCTGTATTAAATTCTGTACTAAGTTATCTCCCTGTTGCACTGCAGTTCAGGAGCATGAAGAAGACACACATATTTTCAGATGGGCATCCTAAGCCTGCAAAATGAGAGAAGAGGGAATAAATACATACTCTAGTGATACTTCTGGATGTAGCAGTTTGTTTCAGTCCTGAGTATTTCAAAATTCTCTAGACAAAATCTTATTTGTGCTGGACTCAGGGATCTGTTCTGAATACCAGAAAATTCCAAGTAAATTTGGATTTTTGTAATTTTTTTCTTGTTTAAACTCCTGGTTAATTTAAAATCAACAATATGTAAGTTTTATCAGAAAGCAGTGAAACACATCAAATGTCCATTCTTGATTTCTACAGAATTAATTTCTGCTTAGAAATGTCTTTAGATCTACATCTATGCTGAAAATAAACACTGGTAAATCCTCAAATAAAACAGCAAATCACAAATGAGAAAGCATCAAGGTCAAGTCTTTCAGTATCATAGAAGTTTATTACAAGTTCTGAGCTAACTTGCATTTTCCTTTGAGTGAAAGTCTAAAATCCAGTATCAGACAGAGCATATATCAGACAGAGCTGGACATTTGCACAGTTGCTCTCCACTCTGGTGTTAGCTTTCAAGTAAGGGAATTTATTCAACCCAATCAATTCCATTGTGAAAAAGGACCTTAGATATGGTGAGGATAACTGAAGAAATAGGAGCCAGTAACTCAGAAGATGGCATGATTCAGTAAACACAGCATGAAACTAGAAGTGAAAAGACCAGCCTTTTGGCTCTCTGGCTGGCTTACTGACTGGCACACACCTTTAAAAGCCTTAACTATCACACTAAAAAGCCTTCTGGGTTGCAAGAGTGCTTTATACCAGAGCTTCACTGCCTGCATGGGCTCCACATTGACAATTGCCTAATTTAATGTCTCTGGTCTGACAGCCAAAACCATTAGAGCATCCCTAGCTATCTGAGAGATGCTTCCCAGCCTCCTCTAACAGGCCCTGGGAACAAAGCGGGGAGCAACAGTGGCAGGGCTGGTGGCAGTGGGAAACTGAACTTTCCCAGGAGTTGGAGATAGCAAAGTTCATCCTTAGAGGAGAGAAAAATGAACACTGAGTTCTTCAGTGTTAAGACTAAATGTGTGGGTTTTGGGCAGCCTGTTGAAGTGAGGCTGTCTAGCCCTCCGTGACCAAGCTCCATATCCGTCAAGTGGAAATAACAGTAACCTCATGCCTGAAAAGAGCACTGCCCTAGGAGGCACTCTGCGTGGTATTTCTAAAAATTATTTACTTGCTCCATTTATGCATCTCTGATACTGTAACCAGCTTCACTGTGGCCTCACAAAAAGAAGTGTCAAGAATAATTTTTTCAAGTAAGCCCCCAGTAGCTAGATGTAGCAGTATTTATCTTTGGCACACAATCTATCAGCAATTATAGGCATCAGGGCAACAGACTCTGCTGAATGACTCAATCTCACATTCTTTTTTCACCTCTTTTGTAAGGTTTATGGCATAAACTCTCTGCTAGTTTTTCTCTATGTTGTGATTAATATGGCCCTGGTAAAAATCACAGTACCATAGGTGATGTATTACTATTAATAAAGTTTTAAAACAGGTAGTGTTTCTTATCTTCTGCCAGAGCAAGATGAGAAAAGAGTGACACAACATAAAACAGCAAAGAACTTTAATATGAAAACAGATGCAAAATTAGATTCATCTTGACACCAGAGACTAATGGAAAATTTGTTTATTGTTTTTTAACTACCTCTATAGATTCACCAATTCTGGATACTTGTAACATTTAGCTCCTGAATTTATATTGTTATTTTTGTAGGCTAAAAATCCTGCGTCTCTTAATGCCAGTTCCAAAAAATCATTGATTTTAATGGAATGTGCCAAATGTCATGAAGATTTTTTTTACCCTCTTCATATGTTTTTCACTACAAGAGTGGGTTCTCAAGGATTCCAGAACTCTAGATAGAAATGTATTAATTACGGTTTTGTTCAGCTGATTGGTCCCCCACCACATTAGCTATCTGTGATGAAAAGAACTGAACAATCTTTCAGTCTGTCAGACAACTGTAATGAAGTTGTAATTGGCTCCAAAATCTTCCAGTCCAGTCCCAGAGGAAGATATTCCCATACAGCAATACCAAAAATGTTTTCTATTTATTAATTTTTAACCAGTAGATAAACAGATACCTGTCCTTGTTGCCCTACACTGGAAAAATCTAATCCTTTTTCTGGTTTCTTCAGAATATTTTATTTTTTTCCTCCTACATTAATAAGCCATGAAAAACTATGAATCCCAATCAAGACATTCCTGCCATTCAACTGGGAGCATGCCAAGCCTCTTCAGAGCTCTCAGTTGTTCAACAGAGAGTGTAAACCTGGAGGCTTCTTTTTTTGCTCTGCAAACAAGATGCCTTTCTCCATTTGGTTATTGCATTCTGCATTTAAAGTTCCTGGGAGCAGCATTTCAAGGCACTCTGAGAATTATTTTTCTGCTCCATTTTCCAATGAAGCCCTAATTATGATCCTAAAATTGAAGCCCATCCCTTTTCTACTGATGTAACTGTCTCAACACTAAACAGTCCATGAACAGACTAGAAGCTTATGCACAGGGATCAATTATTTTTTTCTGTTTCTTATTGCTAAGTAGGAAAATTCTCCAGATCTGAGTCTCGTATGATCCTTCAGACTTGATCAAATGACCACACTGAATCTGATTTCCAAAAACTCCACTGCACTTCCAGTAGTGTTGAAAATAAATAAATCAAGTCATATAGCGTCTGCTTTACTGAACAAGAGATGTAGGACCATCCCCTGTAATGGAGCCCAAGTTTCAACAGCCTTATTTTCTTATTCCATTCTCAGAAGCTGTAGTTCTGGAACAAAGACAAATTTTATAAGCCCTAAACTTAGGTTTTGCAAGAAGTGTTTATGCCCAGCAATTTCAGTCCCAGTTTCCATAGGGAATGATATAACTATGAGAAATTAAAGCTCCTTCTTAAGCCTAGCCTATACAACAGATAACTCTTTTTCAGATGTGTCTGATTCTCTAGTTATCTTTTTCACTTCTTATTTGTTTTAACTGGGAAATGTCTTTTGCCTTTTTTTTTTTGTTTGTTTGTTTCTCTATGTTGCTCGTGTTTTCATTTCACAAAATATGCCAGAAAATATCAACACCATTTATTTAGATCTATCTCAGTATTCAGTTCTAATGATTTGACTTATGCTACGAATTTTAGATAGTTGCCAAAAATGATGTATCCAAGTATCCACACATGAGACAAGGAAAGCTTCAGAATAGGCTAAAGGACATTCATGTATTTTGTTTAGATTTTTTCTTGCTGTGCTAAAAAGTTATCAGTTCATATTCCTGACTAAACTTCAAATTCCATTTTGATGCTTTTCTCATGGCTTTAGAGAACAATGTAGAAACAATATCTCATTTGCAAGCAGCAATGCTATATCCTTCCCTGTCTTATGGAACCTTTCACTCCTCCTTTTCAAAGGCATGTAGATTTATGGCTCAATGTATTTCCATGAAGCCCACTCTGGTCCATAAACAGTGGAGCTCTAGTGGTTAAGTACCCTCTCCGTATGATGGACTCATGCTCTGAGGAGCCCTTTGGGCAACAGAATGAAGGAGATGGTGTGGTGGGAGTGTGGATGTGTCAGTGGGGTTTTGGAACATAGAGAAGGGAGTCTGATTGAATGCCAGAGAGCCTCTCAGATGAAGCACGTTGCCCTCACTGTGTTAACAGGGAAGAAGTGTTTATTGCCATGGACTGCATCTCTCTCACCCAGAGCAGCTTCGTACACCTCATTCCCTTAATTGCTTCTGATTTTCACCACTATACTTTGTGAATCAGGTCCTATTTATGGTAATGTCAGTTTTACAAATATTTGTGCAGCTAAACAATTTTGTTCTTATATTTGCAGTGCTGGGGCCCTTCTCCTGCGAGAAAGGGTTGCTAATAGTGGAGAAAGCAAAAACCTCTTTTAAAGAATGAAAGGAAAAACCTTTGTTAAAGTATAAATGTATCACTATATAAAATATAAATAATGAGTACAATGTTTGGTTTTCAGTTTCTAACCTTCTCCCCCTTGACTTTTATGCTCTTTGGCATTTCTGCGAGCTGACAGGATTCTGTAGGAGCTGAAATTCCTTGGAGCTTTTCGTCATAGTTAGCACTAACCAAATAGTGACCTGTCTGCCTTTACCACTGCACATCTTTGAAAGAAATGAAGAACCACCACTCTGAAAAATACTGAAATAACACGAGTTAGGACACACTTTCCAGCTGAGTGTCTTTCATTCAGACATGTGTCAGAGGAATGAAAAACTCACAGTTTTCTTACTTCATGATTAAAATGAAAATCTGATTTGGTGTCAGGACGCAGTGTCCTCATCCAGCTGGCTGACAAACAAACCAAAACACTGTACAGCATTTTAGACAGAATAAAGTTATTTTGTTGTGGTTTTTTTACCCCAGCACACTGAGGTTGCTTCATAAATACCTTGTGCTAAATTCAGGCTTTCTCATTTTCAGGTATGGCTATAAAGTATTATAATCATGATGGTGCAAGCTTGCTAACCTTAAACAGAAGCTTGTTAGAACAGTTTCCTCCTCAGTGGATCTTCTACTTTTTAAGGAGCTTCTCCAAGCTCCTTTACAAGGAGCTTCTAGGGAAAGCAAAAGCACAAACAGAGCTTCTAAATTTTAACTCCTTCATGTAAGAAAAACAAAATAAAAGCCTCCATGGTTTTAAAGTAGGGAATTGCCATATACTTGATTATTGCTGTTGGGGACTGGTGATGTCCTTCATTCTGCTGATGTCAGTTGCATGAACTGCTCTGAGTGCACCTGAAAGACCAACACTAGCCAGCAAGAGACTGTTCCTCCTCTCACCTAGAATTTCAGTCAATTTGAAGGGACATGATCAAAAGCACTCACACAGGAATGTGTGAAAGGCATCTCACACCGAAGCAGTGCTCACCTAAATACAGCTTTTCCCAAGAGGCTGAGTATTTTGTCTTTGCCAGAGTGCTTACAGCAAGCTACACTGCTCAGTGTCTGAAGCATGGGTTCTGCTACATTTAGTTTAATTATAGGTCCTGCCAATTTGTGAAGTCAGGATTGTAAAATGCCCTCCTGCAGTGACAAGTAAGGCCAGAAACAGTAAGTACTTTTCAGATGCCAGGCACTCATCCATAAGTTTGGTGTTCAAGCTTTGGGGTGAGCTTTTAAGTTCAGATCTTTACTCATGTTGTTAACTGTTGTTTTACTGCCAGTGCTAATAATAGGAAACTAAAAATTACACTAGTTAGTGAGATCTTTGCTAAACAAAGAATGGCACTGATTAAAAGTGTTGCTGGCACTTTGCCCACTGCACCCTGGAAGCAGCAATGTGTTGATTGTTATTTACTGTGTGAAGCCACACATGCTGGGTGTGAGCCAGTTCCTTTATTTCTGCTTGTTTTCCTCTGAAACTGCCATAGCAAGTAGAGGGTGGGAAGAAGTTTTTGTTTATTAGAGTATCTTCCAGTAGGAGGCTCAAAATCTTGTACATCTTTGCTGTGCCATTCAGAAACATTGTAACTCTTCTACAAACTAAATAGAAGAAAGAAGTTTTGTGTTTTACCTGATAGGACAAATCTTAAAAGGGGTTTTTATGTGTATTTCTCTAGTGGATGTCATTGGAGATTTACGCTATCAAATCTACTCGCTTCCACGATGTTCCTAGAAATATAGGCTGCTGCCAATAAGCTATGAGTCCACAGCTTCTGAGATAGAAATGATAGTGCAACAACCTGAGGTGTTGCCCTTGTGAACCTTTAACTGAAGTAATTCCACTGCACTTTAGATCAGGGAGGAAATATCAAAAGAAAGGGTGTCCCTCTAGGCCCAGTAATTAGTGCATTCCATCTGGGGATGCCTCCTGCATACTATGTCCTCCTTCAGAAACTGCTTATGCTTTACACTTGTAACTATAATTAGGCAAATTCACAGGAAAGCTTTAGAGTAGGGACAAAAGACACAGATAACCATCCCTAACCATTAACAAAAACAACACATTCCTTTCGCATTACTCCTTATGTCTTTCATTCCATACAGCTTCTACAAAGAAGAGACAAAATATTTCTTCACCTCTGTTTCTAGCTTTCAAGGCTCACAAGTATATTCAAGTATATAAGACTACAGTATGTTATTTTATGTTCTAATCTATAAGGCTTAATTCTGCAATAATTGAGAACAAAATAGTAAGCTGTTTTAGGAGGAAATTTCAGCCCTCAAAGTCATCAAATAGATCTGGTCTGAGGTATAATTTGGTCAACATATTTCATCATTCATCACTGTTTGGTTACAGCATCTTTCTATACGTAAGCCAAGAATTGTTTTAATAAAGAAAAGGTGCTGTGAAAGCTTTTTTTTTATAGCCCACTCCTGAGAAAACTAAGATGAGAAACCCGTTTTTTACCCATCTCTTCCAGTGCAGCCTGCCTCCTCTCATCATCCCATCTCTGCACATTTCTCAGTAATTAACAGCAGCTCCTTCAACTGCTTTTCAGAAGAAAGGCAGGTAAGGTCTGGACTTGTTCCATCATATCATTGGCCTGGCCAGACCCCAGAATGATAGGTGTAAAGATAGAATAAAAACCAATTGTCATCCTTTGTGAGTAGCTTGAAATACTGTCCTGCCAATCATCTTTCCATCCCTTTGACAGACTGGCTTTTATAGCAGGCAAACAGCAAAGCTCAAGCAGAACACAGAGGCGGGGAAATAATATCACTGCCTGATCAAAAGAGCCTAAGTAGGTATCTCTTCTGTAGTCTCCTACATGCACTGATTTCCTAAAAAACCTCAAAGCTCCCATTTGATGTGTTGAGGTTTTCGATGATATATCTAGACAAAGGAAATTGAATGTTTCTGTCATTCATCTAGTTTCAGAAAGAGGTGTTAAAAAGCAGAAGCCCAAATACTGACAATACAGAAGTCTAGAAGATGCCAGTTCAAAGAAGCTGTTCAGAGAAATTACTGTCTATAATAGATTACAAAGACACAGAGTTGGTTTGGGGTTTTTTTCTTTTAATTCATAGGAGAAATAACCCCTTAAAACTTTACCAACACCTAATGGACAATACTTACAGTTCAATCTCTGTGAATTCATTGTCCTCTTGGGGAAATCTAACTGTGGGAGAAAAACAGCTGCTCTCCTCTCCCCATATCTTCTGTTATTTCTTCTTCTAGAAGTATTTAGAGCAAAGGTAAAGAAAAAAGAAAAGGAGCATAAATATGTTTGGTATTTTTCTTCTTAATCTGTTTTAATGAGTAAAGAAAAAGATCTTTTGAACTATCTAACTATTCCCAAGTTAGTTTTCCCAGTCTTAATTTCTAGTGCTTTGTTCAGCCACATTTCAAATATTTCAAGAGAGAGGGTTTCTCTGAATTAGTTTTTTGAGGCTGTTTCACAGGCTAGTGCTGGCATCTTTTTTAAGCATATGTTTTGAGATATTTTTCAGACTACATTTGCTTTTCCTTTAATGACATCAAAACTTTCTTTCCCCCAGAAACCTCATTTTGTTTATATTACCCACTTTGAAGTCTTGCTAAAATAATATGGCTTTTATTAGCTTCTGTGGGGTTTTTTCCCTGCTCTTCGTGTTTCTCCTACATTGGCCAGTAATGTGACCTGAACTGAAGCAATGCCACCCATCCCCTTTTCATGTATATCATTTCTGATATGTGTTCTGCCTTTTTACTGGAAAGAAAACCCCAAAACAAACAACCCAATATCAAAAATGAGCCCTGAATTCTAAGAGTACTTTCAGGACATAAAGTTAATCACACTAGTACTCACTTAAAAACAAATAGCCAATCAAATCTCTTCCTGATGAATATATCAAGGATAAGTAGATTTATATTTACTACAAAGAAATTAGTTACAAAATTACAGATTTATTTGTTTAATTTACAGTAGATACAAACATTTCTTCTCAGCATACAGCTCTAAAGTTGGTCAAAACTTGAGCTTAGCCCTGTGGTGTTTGGTAAATACATTAAAAATATATTTACCAAATACCACCGTATATTTAAAGGTATTCCAAGTAAAATCAATACAATACTGATGAATTAATGTACTGGACTATATAAATGTATTAAATCGAATAAATGAAATCATTACATTTCTTAGGGGAAAATGTCAGGCAAGATTCAATAGCGTGAGAGAGAAGAGGCTGTTGCCACACTCCCAGATCCATCAGCAGAGAGGCTGAAGATGTATTCCCAGGAGGCACACACACATAGAACATATGTATACAAAATATATATATATATATATACCTGTATACATAGCCAGCCTCACAATTCACAGATGCACAGAACAGTCACATGAACACAGGCAGCACCAACAGCCTCATCCTGAGCCTCTGTGAGGTTGAGCAGGTTAGAGGTCCACTAATGAGAATATATACATATATATACACAAATATATACATACAGTATAGATCCCCCCAGCAGCCAGGCACAAACGAGGAGCTCAGACGCCCAGTAGCTGCTCCTGAATACCGGTTTCCCAGTTGCTGGCACCTGTGCATAAGAGCCCTCGAGGCTGTAGCCGCACTGCAGTTGCTGGTACCAACCATCTCATGTGCACGTACAAATCTAGCCAGGACTCCCTGGGTCCCAGTAGCCAACCCCTCCATGGTGTCATTATTAGAGACCCACTTGCATCCTGGGTCCCAGGTCATGTCACCTGCTCACCAGCTCATCCAACTTGATCTTTGCTAGTGCTCACTTTCCTGCATGTGCTCCAGTTGTTGCACCAGGCACATACGGGCCCTCCAACCCACGGCCTGACGTCAGCTTCTGCATTACACCCCTCTATACACTCATGCACACACAGAATGGAGAGCCATCACCCAGGGAAGTGTTGAAAATGAGCTTAAGAAGATAGGACAGACTGCCCTGGTCAGGCACAGGGCACGGCCAGCCAAGCAAACTGACCAGCTAACAGGGTACATGTGGCCAGTACTTTTTATCCCCTTACCCCTCTATTTTCCTACACTTGTCCCTCCCCAAATCACCTAAATCCCTTCTTTCTCCCACCTTTGCTTTCCTACTAAACATCCTGTAATAAGACCTGTGCAATCCCCAAATGCTCTTTCTCTGCATCCTATAATGTGTCCCCTACTCTGAGGCAACAACTCTCTTCAGTCCAAGCATTCACTCCTCTTAGTGCCCTGACACTGGGGCTGAGGCTTTACTGGGACAGCCCCAGGAAGTGCCAGGACAGTGTTTCCCTTCCTCTCTGTCCTTAATTTAGGTTCTTACTTACATTTGTGCCTCTGTGATCCTCTGGGCTTGTGGAGCAGGGCCTTTGATGGTCTGGTGGGTTCTTGGATGTCCTGGCAGCAGCCAAGGCAGGGCATTAGTTGGGCTCCCCAACATGGCATTGTCTCTGTGCTCCTCTGTGAGTGCACAGGCAAGCTTTTACCACATAACCTAACAAAATCCAGCATTCAGCCAGCAGCAGCATGCTTATAAAATATAACGATTTTATTAAATATAAATAAAATATAAACAAGTTTAGTCTAGAAGTGTATTAGCTTGTATTTTTGTTTTCTACTCTGCTTGAAGTACATTCACTGGCCTGCAGACATGACTAAATTATTTTATACCATGTCAACTGGATATTAGCTGAATTTCAAAGCTGTAAGGCATAATAAAACTGTAAAAAGCCAATTTCTGCATTGGCCCTAAAGGAAAAAGGTGCAGCAGCCATTGAATTTTCTTCTTCCTATGTCTGCAAGCTATATGATTTTTAGACAAATTTAGGGTATAAACTTCAAAACATTTTTGCATGTACAGGTCTACATTAAGACATGATCCACGACCATTAATTATTTGCAAATAAATAAAACACCTCATCAAAATAAAACTTATTTTCATCAATAGCACACATACTGACTTATATCATCTGTTAATAGTTTTCTTTAATGTCCAAATAAGTAATTTTTCAATATTGCATCTGCTTGCCAAATTAATATCACCCCTTTCCTGTGGCCCAGAAGCGTTGCAGTTGCTGAAAGAGCATTGGGTTTTCCTGTTTGCTATAAGAATTTACCATATCAGTGTACCATGTCGCTATCAATTATACTCCCTTGTGCTGGAAATCCTGAATTTCACCTCCTTTTTTCCCCGGAAAGGGTTCTTTCTCTGCATCCTTTGGCTTCTGTTACAGAAACAGCACAAGGCAAGATCAGACACAAAGCGAGAATACAGAAGAATATTAGGAAAGATAATTCTTTCATGCTTTTCACAAAAGGTGTCAGTTCTTAAAAGTGAGCTGGGATTTTACATCTGTCTGACTGGAAATTTGCATCTATCTGATGCCTTCTTGGTTTGATCTTGGATTGTTATGCTTGAAAAATAGAGTAGCATTTGGTGATGGCCTGATAAAAGGTTATTTGTGAAGGAGCTTCTGAAAGGAAAGATTAGGATCTGGAAAAGATTTTGAGATGTGGGGATTCAGAGAGGGGTTGTTAAAATGGTTTCTTCAAAGAACTAGGAAACACACTATGTGAAATAGGGCTGGTGCTCTATTGCAAGGGTAAAGGGAGAAGAGACAGGCAGAAATAAAGCAGCAACCAGAGGAACTGAGAAGAATCTCTGGAGAGAGCTCTCCGTGCGGAGTGGAGGGAAATGAGTGCAGAAATGACCAGGAAGAAGATCCATCCATCATCAGAACCAAGCCAAGTGGATTGGCAAATCTGGAAAAAAGAGCTTGGGTCACCCTGCGTTGGAGGTGAACTGGAATATTACATTAAACAGCAGGCACTCGAAGGAGGTATTTGAAACAAGCTGTTGTGAATTTGCAGCTGTAGGAAGGAAAATTGATTTCCTCAGAAATCTTGACAATGAAATTACTATCACCGTGCCGTCGTTGTTCTTTGGCTTTTATGTCCCTTCCAGTTTTTGGGGTTATTTTGCTACTTTAACTTTGTTTCAGTATAACTTCACCACCCCTGCTCAGCCAATTATTCCATTTAAACATGATATATACATTTTTAATGACCCAGCAGCTTAATGTTAGCAGCACTTAGAATCATGTTTGTAATTTCAACAAACTCAAATCATTTTTTTAATGTGAAACAGCTTGTTTGAGAGAACTTCTGTTTGTCTCTGATCCTCCCACCCTCACCCTCCTGCTTTTGTAACTACTTACCTTCCTGATTCCCATTAGCCTATGGCTGCAGAGCCATTACTTGAGCAGCAACACTGAGAAACAAAATACTGTTATCTGAAGTGAATTGGCAAAGCCTAGAGAGGCTACTGAGGGTCAGAGATCTAGATTTAGGATTTGAAAGTGGCAGTTGGTAAGATTTATAAGTCTTGTTGTTTAGGATCAAGTGTCCTATCTGCACAAAAAATATCTGCTTGGCTCAGCAGCTGCAGTACCATGTCTGATTATTGCTGTTCTTGGCAAAAGTCTTCAGGATGTTATATGGATATCATAGAATCATAGAATAGTTAAGGTTGGAAAGCACCATCTGGTTCCAACCACCCTGCCATGTCATTGTGTCAGCTTCAGTGTCAGGGTAAAAAGGGGTCCTTTCAGCATAAGATTCATCTGGGGTTTCTGCTTCCAAGGCATGTTAGACATGTTTCACCAAAGTCTTTACCTTTTCCATCGTTGGAGGGGCTGCTGGTATCTGTTTCTTATGTGTGCTACTGCTAATAAATGTGACGCATTTTATTTCGGAGGAGGATCAAAATAGAACTAATCTGTGAACTGGGTATCACTGGGCTTGTTCCAGATAATTTATATAGTGCCTTAGGTATGTAGCTTTGGAAGTAGGAGGTGCATAAAACTGCATAATCCTTAAAAGCATTGAAGACTGAAAAAAACCACAATCTTCAGAACCTGTTGTCTCAAGTCCGTAACTCACACTCTTCTGTCCTGGTCAGTATGTTCCTGTTCATAATGGCAAATTATCAAAGTCCACTTATCCAACAAAGCCTTTCCTCTCATCCCTTAGAAAATTTCTGCCATGTACATAGACAACTTTCCAAGGCTGTTGGCTGTGTTTCCAAGGCAGCACATCCTTTAATTGAAATTAAGGGATGTCTCAAGCATCACCACACTTTGGGTTACTAAGAAGAGTTCAAAAGGTTTTCATGATGTCTAATGTGAGCTCACAAACTTCAGACTGTGGCCACCAAATTTTGTTAAATTGTCTGTCTCTTTCATTCCTTAATATCTGTTACTGCCCTTCAGATGAGCTACTACTAGCTCAGCCCTTAGCCATGGTCTCAACTAAAGAAGACGAGCTCTCTCTGTCACTCCTCGTTGGCTGTGTGTTCTCATCCCTAGTAGTCTTCATGGCCTTCTGCTGCACCCTCTTCAGTTCTTCAACATCCTTGGAGAAGCCCCCAAGACCGTCCCAAGTACAGAGAGAGAATATCTCCCTCAGCCTGCTGGCCTTGGACCAATAGGCGGTTTATATTATTTGCAGTAAGAATTCTTTGATGGCTCATACTCCGCTTGACAACAGCCGTAACCCCACAGAGCTGCCATTCAGCTAATCACTTCACACTCCTACTAGTGCAAAGGATGATTTGTGCCCAGGCACAGAACATTACGATTGTTGTTGAGCTTTGTTAGGTGTCTGTTGGCCCAGAATTCATTATTAATTTGGCTTAATTATGTTATTAGATCAGGCCATTTGTTAAATTTTCATACTGTTTTCATCAAAGCCCTATTATACTCAGATGAAAAATTAGGCACTGGATTGGACTATTGTCCTGGGTTCAGCTACAGCAG
>NW_009913231.1:0-919 GCF_000696875.1 Nestor notabilis
CGCCGGCTGCCCTATATACTTTTGCTGGGGGAAGAGTGCTTGCTATTAATCTGCTCTGCTGGTGACACGAATTGCCCGTAGCGGATTTGTTCTAGTAAAGTGAATCTTTCTAGAAGTGACTGGTAGGAAACAAGAGTACAAGTTCGTGTGATGTTACTTGGTGATTCTTACAAAGTGCTCAGAGCTCCATTGCTACACTTGAAGGATACGTGTGCCCAGGCGGAGAGCAGCCAGAAGGTTTGGGGTGGGCTTTTTCCCCCTCTTCCCCCCCAACTTCAGCGCTAGCCGTGAAGTAGGTAAGGGGTGAGGAAGGTTCCTGGTTATTTGTAAAAATGGAAATTAACATTTAGACAGCTTTTAAAAGTAGCTGGATCATGTGTTACTCAGTTTATATTTCACAGCACAAGTCTGAAAAATATTAAAACAAAAATAAAGTCTAGGGAATCAGGCTCATTTTAATCTTAATTTCAAACTTACATGTTTTTAGTATGACCAGCATTTCTAGTACAACTTTCAAACCCCACAGATTTTATCTAAATAGCTGTGTCATTTTTCCTAAGGAAGCAAACTGTCCGGTATCAGAAAACCATACATTTCATATTCGCTGCTGAATTGTTAGTGCGGCTGTGTTAGATGCATTAGTGTTAACTGTTGCACTTTGACAAGGCTATATATTGATATGTAGCAGAATTTGGATATACACGTAATGGGAAAACACTGCATCCTCAGAAGTCAATGACGTAACTTACAGATTTTCATCTTCAACTATAAATATTATTTTTTTAAAAAAAGTCTCCATTTCAGTGGCTGCAGAGGCGTTTCTACTGTGTTAATAACACTTATAGCAGCAGGCTTCTCTCCTTTAGAGTTCTTTGTTGGAAAAACAATTTGTATCAGTAAGTCCTGTCGCTCCCCCCCC
>NW_009913231.1:950-42299 GCF_000696875.1 Nestor notabilis
CCCAATTCTGCTTCTTTCTGAGAATGGTACTATATTAGTGCTAAGTGTATTTGCCAGGATAGCTTCAGTAATCTCTCCAGCAGAAGCATATTTGTGTGCCATTTTGGGAATTTCTCTGAGATAGGAATCTTGAAGATAGAATTAATTTCTAGGGGAAACTTCATAGCCTGTGCATGAGTGCTTTCTTTATCACCTGTCTCCATTTGGCATTCGGAGAAGGTAAATCAAAGTGCGCGATTTGTTATTCTGCTCCACTTGAGAGCTGAACTAAATAACACTTGGTCTGAAATTCTGATTGAAGTTGTAGGAGGATATACTGTATTTAATTTAATGCCCTTTAATAGCATCTTCTTGTTCAGCTCTGATGCTGTCATTTTAAAGGTTGGATCGGAGTAGTTTTTCCCTGTAGGGAGTGGGAGGAGTAATCATTTCAGGGGAAAAAAAGTAGTCTAAATTCCTAGAACACTAATAGCCACAAACTTGGCCTAGTGTCCAAGCAGTTGTTTTTTTTGCCCTTAAGGCTCACTTTGTTATCACTCTTTACAACGCTCTGAACAGTTCAGGTATAAATATTACATGTAGAAGCTGATGACATTTTTTGTAGCAGAAATAACACCAATCTGTTTGTTCCTTTAAAAAAAAAAAAAAAAGAAAAAGAAAAAGAAAAAGTTTTGGAGAAGATCGATCAGCGCTTCAATAAACAGGCACTCATGTACGTCTTATTGAAAGTTATGTAACGTGCTCCTGAAGTCTTGTGTGTAACTGTTTATCTAAGCTGTCTGTACACATCCTTCCAGCTGTGTGCGCCAAGCTGTTTGGAGCACAGGCGCAGTCCAGTTACCTAAGGGGTTTTGCAGTCTCTTCTCAGATACTACTTCAGTAAACTAGTTCACAGGATTAAGAATCCTGGAAGTGAACTTTGTGTACATTGTTTGTTTCATCTTCACTTCCACAATGTTTAAGTAGATTGTTACATTTTTTCAAGCAAAAGATGAGTGGTTACAAAACAACTGTAAAAAGCAGCAGTCTCTGATGCTACCAAGCACTCGATTTGTTTTGAAACTTTTTTTCATCTGTTTAGGTTTTCTAAAGAACATTTGAAAAGTTACACACATTTGCTTGATTTTCTTTTTAACTATGAGTCTTAGCAAATTTCCCAGTTACAGTAGCAGTTTAGGGTTTTTTTTTTTCAACTGTATATACCCAAGAAAATTAAACAGACAGAAGTGTCATGCATATGATATGCCAGCATTGGTTTGTAAAGCATATAATAATATTGAGTGCTATTGGTTTAAAGTGAAAGAGAAAAAAACCCGTTTATTTTGGCATTTCTTTCTAGAGCATGAGCTTAAACATAGCAGTGATAAATGATGATATGCATTGTCTAACACTTGCTTTTATATAAATAGCTCCAGAAGATTGCTTAAATGATAATCGAAAATATGAAATAGGGTGGCCTTCATATCACAAGGCCAAGGGTCTACAAATGGAAAAACTGAAATAATGAAATATTTCCAAGGCAACAGACTGTCAACAAGAACAGTAATGCATGGGCATATCATAGAGCTACCAGAGAGGATATTAGATGTTATAGCTCTAGAGCCAGGAGTTATAATGACCTTTATTAAATAGAGCCCTCCCACATTACAACAATCTTTCCGATTTCTGATTTATGGATTACCAGTCATACTACTCTTCATAATTTGAAACATTCTCCCACTATATTTGATTTGCTGCATTTTCCTCCACTGGAATCATACATTATTTAGAGCTTACACGAGAATATTGATCAACAAAAGTTATATCACATATTTTCAGTAACTAATGGGATTCCGAATAACAAGGTTTTGTCTGCAGCACTGTTTCTACATTCTTTACAGCACAACTATTTTTTTTCTTACAAGTTACATCCAGTTAGCTTGTTTTCTACCAGTTTAATGGCATTAATATTCTAATGCTATATTATAAATAAGTTATAAGTAATTAGAGAGTTTTGCTACCCGATTAATACAGCATCCAGAACCACAGGTATTTTTAAGAGAATATCAGGATATGTTGTCGACATCTGTCTCCTTTATTAGTGTCTCACTTGAACTTCAGAGTCTCATATACTGGCAGTTTCAAATCACATTTGTTTGAAACTTGGCACACAAGTTGCCAGCCCAGATGGGAATTTTACTGCGAGAGTGATGTAAAACAGTTGTTGCAAATTGACGTTCTAGGCATCAGTTTCATCAACGTCCTTCCTAAAGAGTACAATGTTTAAATAAATGTTTGTTTTCATAAAACTATCTTTGTAACAATACCTTCTTTCTTGGAAAACTTATTTTAAGATAAGTATTTTGAATAACTGATTTTGGCCATGAAAAATAACTATTACCATTTTATTAACATTTTGGGATTGATTCTGAGGTCAGTAAGATGAAGCCATTTTACAAACATGGTGGAATTTAATTTGATATCAGTTAAGTAATTGGGTTTTTTAAGAATTTAATGATATGAGACCGTTTCCTGAACTCTCATCTCATGTGAATAAACCTTACATTCGGTTGGTCCATCCAATACATTTTATATTATTGTCACTAGTAGATCTTGCAGGTGTAAAAGCACCTCATGTGGGATGAGATTTCACCATTAGTTACATTGTTTCAAAATTAATCAAGCAAACTTTTTCTGCAGGATGTCAGCTTGGAAATTGGTTTTTATATTTTGCACAGAAGATATTTTTAAGGTGCATGCCCAAGACTTCTCATTTTCATCCCAGTCATTTGTTTCTTTGGTTGGTTGGTTTGTTTGCTTATGCTTAATGTTTGGCTTTCTTTTTTATCTTTTACCTTTTGTCTTTCTCTCCTAATTTTTTTTTTTGGAAGCTGCTAAAGATTTATGGCCATGAGAGGAAATGTTTTTTTAAAATTCATTTCATAATAATTGCATTTTTTTTCAGAAGAGGCAATTTCTTTCTATGTAATATTTATAAGGCTACTGCATGTTGTCTTTAACATACAAAGTCCCATCAGTGCGAATGAGGTGCGTGACTTTTTGTTTAATAGGACTTTGCATAATAAGGATAATTTGTAATAATATTGCATTTTGCTGCATAAGAAGATGTGCTATAGTAAGAATATAATGGTTGCTGCCATGTCTTATATGACTAGAGCATTGTTCTGTGACTAGCTCGAGCAGTAGTTTCACTATACACAAAGTCCTAGTCAAATGAATAGGACCGTTGTGCCATTGATTTGAACAGAACTTTGGGTAGTAAAAATATTCGTTAATTTTGCATGCTATAGTAGTATATTACATGGCACAAAGGAGGTGTGGTAAGGGTAGGATATTGTTTGTATCTGTAACTTGCAGAATTGGACCCTGTCTTTGGGAAAATATTGAGTTCAAGTTATACCTTAATTTTTAGAAAGTTCCAAATGGAACTATGCATGCTATTAAAGTATACTACAGAGAATCACAAGCAAGGATAAAAGTATTTTTACCATATAATTCAATAGATACGAATTTGTTCTCAGTGAGATCACAATAACAAACTTCAGTATACTTAGTGAGAGGAAGAGTGAACTTTGCATCTGTGTGTTATTATAGAACGCAAAAGTCTTGAGATTCTCAAGCAAAAATGGAGCGGTCCTTAAGGAAATTCTGCTGTCTGCCTGCTGCAGCTAGATACTGAGAGTTATGCCAGCCCTTACCCGGCACTGTGCATGCCGTCAAGAGTCAGGCACATTAAAGAACAAGTGATATGTAAGCAAGAATTTGAAACAGGTTACCAAAACCAGAGTACTGAAGATTCGTTACAGACTATTTTCCCAGCCTTTCTTATATGTTGCATTTTGGAGGTTCACTCTTTGGTTGTATCTTGTCATTTGTCTGTTCTATGGAACTTCTCACTGATGTATAAAGTCTGAAGAAGACTTTTATATTAATACTGAGTATTTCTGTAGAAATGTTTATATAGCTTAGTGTTCTTCGAAAGGTCTGTAAACAGTATTCTACATGGTTTACTGATGGGATAGTTATGCACGAAAGATTCTTAAGAACTAGCAGAAGTGGCAGAAGATGTCAATGTTAGCACTAGGAATAAAATTCCAGCCCCCATTTTGACTGTATATTCAAAGATTACACTGCCTTCGTTAGAGGGATTTACATTTCTTTTACAGGCAAAACCTCCACTGAAATAGAGTGCTTTCAGAGAATGGCTTGATTGCAATTTAAAATTAGCTGTTAGCTTGATATATAATAGAAGTTCAACACTTATGTTAAATAATTTAAGTGGAGAAGTACTGTTCCATTACCTGCAGGCATGTTAGGTTTACATATGTATATAGTGAACTTACAGGATATAGCCTGAATAATATGTGTGTATGTAATCTACAGTAATGTCTCTGGGGTTTGGATTTTCTGAAGAGCCTATTGGATTTAGGCATCCAACACATACTGCATTTCAGTGAAATATGGGCACCTAAATCCTATAAACCCCTTTTAAAATACTTGCCTGGGAATTTTGTCTCCAGCAGAAGCTTCGTTACACATTACATTATTTTAAACTGAATTTTATTGAGTAATGAATAGTCTTTGAACAGTCATTTTGGATTAAATCCTAAAGGGTTATAGTTTTACTCAAATTTAGGCACATTACTGATATATTATGATGGGGAAGGATTTTTTTCCCCTCTTGCTTACATCTCATATTTGAAAGTCATGTGCAAACTCACATTTCTGATAAGTTTACCCGCAGCGTAGGCTTGTATGAGTTAGGTAGTTCAGAATTGCCCTGCCAAAGCTGTAACTAATTTAGCAAAAGTATAACATTCCAAATTTTAGAAGAATACTTGTTAGAAAGCTGTTTTTTCTTAGAGATGATGGGAGGCAGAATTTGTTCCTTTGTGGGAAAAAAATGTAAGTGGGCAGTCTTCATAGGTCAAGGTTGAGGTCAATACAAAGAACTGAGTGACTGAATCTGTACAGTGCTGGCAACGGGATTAAAAAAAGGAAAAAAGTCTTAAAAAAGAGAATAGCTGCCAGTGGTACTTATCCTTCAGCCTTCACGGCTGCAAAAAATAAAAAAAAAGCAGCTGATTTTGTTTGTCTGACTGAAGTTAGGTGTAGGATTGGCATGTTTGCTTCACCTTTGCATAAATTACTAACAGTATGGACAGGAGGTTCTCAAAAAAAATTGTAAAGAAACCAAACCTGTTTTCTGTTGGTAAATAACAAATAGAAGACGAACAGAAAAAGAGAAACAAATGCTTTGGGCTGATTTATATATTCAGTCTTTCTGAGTTGCTGTTCAGCTTCACAACAAAACTTGCATTTCTTGTGGAAAATCAAAAATACAGTAATTTTTTTCAGCAGCTGAATGAGCTAGATAAATGGTACTCAAGTAGCAGTGTTTGAAGGATCCAAGTAGTTTACTAAAGTATCTTAATTAATTGGATGTTCACTTTAATAGTGAGGTTTCCTGTTTGTAGGCAGAGCTCTGTAACAAGAACATATATTTGATACATAAATGATATAGGTATGATTTCAGAAGGCCTATTTTTATTCAAGATCTCTTTTTACTAAACAACTGTTTCAGATTAACAAACAAGAAGAAATAAATGGAGGTGACATAAAATACAGACTTCAGATGAGAAGCGTGATAGAAAAGATACAGCAGATTCCAGATCTTTCAAACATATTTGCTGTTCCTTTTATCAATCGTTCTGCTTACACTCAAATTTGAAAACTAAGTGGTGCTGTCTTTCCTTTTATTCCTTTGTTATGGGAAGAAGAGTGCTTCTCTACAGAACCATGATTTGAAACTGTTATTCCATGCTATCTGAGGGCCGTTTTTCAATTTCTGTTTTTGTATCACTTCTCAAGACCAGAATAGGAGACTGTAGCATATAGCAAACACTGCAAATCCCTTCTTCTCCCCTCCAGAATTATTTCACATACTGAATGTGCATCTTTATGAACATCCAGTATCTAGATTTTGGATTTAGGAATCTTCTCGAAGTGATGACTTTTTTGTTTGTTTGTTTCTTAATGTTTTTGTGGTACTAGTGAAAAAAAAAAAGTATTTAAGTCTTATTCAGGACTTATTTTTTTCCTTGTGGCAATTATCATCTATTACAATATTTGTTCAGTTCAGATTGGAGCAAACCCCAAAATGAAGGAAGGGTCTTTTAACTGTGAGAGAACAGCAGAATATTCTACCTGAAAAGCTAATTTAGAATTCTATTTATTCTGTTTTTTACTAATTGTGAGGAAAACTTTAGAAGATTTTTTACTGACTTGTGTACATGTATACCAAAAAGTGTAGGCATATGTAGATAGACATAGTATATGTATTTGCTTGAAAGGAAATAACGCTAGCTGCTTGTCTTCAGCAAGCTATAAATGTCTTACTTTAGATAAAGTTAAATGTAAATACATGCATTGGAATGGCGATTTTTTCCCTCTAATGCTGTGAGGGAAAAGTAGGCTCATCCTTTTTTTTTGCACATTTTTATTGTTCTGTGTAAATGTAATTTGTTAATCCTGTGAAATTTGTCATAGATAAATTTGCTTGGATTATCTTGTCACCACCGTATCTGCATTCTTTTGTTCATTGCTTATTCATAATTTAACAGTCTGGCAGTGAGCCTTTTTGGGATGCTCACAAAAGATATATGACCTCTACCAGCTGCTACTATAACCTGCAGAATGCACAGCAAGACATTAGAAACGTGAGGATTCCTCTACTGATTAAAGTGCTCTTCATTTAAACAGTCTGTTCATAAGAATCTCAGGAATCTTTGTGGATAGCAGTTTTGATTTTTCTTTTCTCACAAAACTAGTTTTTTTGTATGTCCCCGTCCCACCCCCCCCGAGTGGGAAAACTAACATTGACTCTTAAGATGGTGGTGCTTTGCCTTCAGATGGACTAATGGAAATTAAATCCCTTATTATATATGCATATGTATACATAAGTGTGCATGTGCATATACACATTTGCATATATCTGTACCTGTCTTTACCTATGCATGTGTATGTATATGTATATTTCCTGCAATTTTACAGCGGGAGAAATTAGTACCCATATGTGTTATTTTAAAACTAACTCTTCTATTAGGATATTTTTCAGCACATATTACTATGCAGTACTAATTTACAGAAGAGTTGTCTGATTTAACCCTGTTTTAGCCTCAGCATCTTACAGATTGTATTGTGTAAATACTTGGTATTATACAGTACACGAAAGACATTAAATAGAATGTTACTTGAAGTGTAACAACATTTTAGATTTTCATTATTCTCCAGACTCAGTTTAGCATATAAATTTTTTCCCCTTTTTACTTTTTTTTTTCTTCTTATCTGCAGATCAGCTTGTGAGTAATGGCTAGTTTTTACCTCCCCTTTGTGCTGGCACATGATTATAGTTCAAAATAATTCATTGCTAATCCATGCAGTATTGGTTCATCTCCATCACTCTGTTTTGTGATTAGAGCCTCAGGCCTGTAAGAACATCCTTCTGTACAGTTTTTTATCCTGATTTTTCTTTGACTTCAACCCATATTTTAAATAGTTCTGTCATTACTGTTCACCTGCCAATCCTTCTGCATTTGTCAAAATGTATCAATTACAAGAAACTAGTATTTTGGTAAGGTTGTTTCTTAAATGTTTATGAAAAATATATGTTTTTCACTGCAGTAAGTCTCCAGCAGTGGTGTATATATAGGTCTTGGTTCATCTCAGCCGATGATGGAAATCTGACTTGAGTTTCTCATTTTTCCTTAGCAGTCTGAATTTCCTATGTACTTATTTACATTAGGTGCCTCAAGAAGTCCAGGATCTTAAAAAGAAACAGTGTCTTTTTGAAACAGACTATAGCAGAATAGTAATTATAGTCTTGTCATTCTTAACACAACATTTCGAACAGAGCTGGTGTAAAATAAAGCTGACAGAGGAACTTTTAAAATATATAGGGCCTGATCCTACTATGATTACTTTGGTTGAAGTCACTGTCTATTGGGTCAGATATGAACTGATATGATGCTAGACCTGCACTTATATGATAATAATGATATTGTACCTTGATCAGATTTAAATTTAATATTTCCAGATTATGAAACAATTCCATCATTTTTTTTCACATCAAATAATGCTAGTTTTATGAGAAGGTCGTCTAAAAGATTTTTCAAGACTTTGTTTCAGCATTGAGTAGTCCTGTGTTCCTTTTAATAATTACTTTCATCTCATTGTAGCCGTGTGTTTGAAAGTGTAGGTCAATAAGGATGATCGCATTCAGAATTTCATGATCTGTGTAGTGGAACAAATTGAAAGCAAAGCCTGTATCAATCACTGTGAAGGGAGGGTTAATTGTTACTGCTTCTCAAGCCTCTGGACAGATAAACCAGTAATGAAATACTTATTGCTCTGATATGTGAATGGTTAAGGATGAAACAATGGAAACAGAAGCAGTCTTTCAAAGATAACAAAAAAAAAAAAGCAAAGAAAAAAAAGAATAATCTGGACTAAAGTAAGATACTGTATATGCTGTGTATTAACATTTTAAAAGTAATTTTTTTTCATCTAATATAGCCTTCTAGTAATGATGTAAGACAGCAGAATGTATTAGGTTTCTAAAGAGAATATAAGTATGAATTTAGAATCTTTTATTATGCAAACAATTTTAAATGGTTTACATGAAGTCTGGACCTCAGGTAAATGTAACATTTCTAGCATTAAGTGTTTTCTTTTCTTTGTTTTTCATTTGTGGTACCATTAAGTGCTTTGTTTTGTTTGTTGTTTTGTTTTTTTTTTTTTTTTCTTTAAAAGTACAGCTGTATTTACTAAATTGAGTATGTTTTGTTTTCTTCTGAAGTCATTTTAAAGCATTTTGTCTACAGCCAACCAGGTCTCTAACAGAGTGTTTAAAGATAGAAGCAGCAAAATAAAAATGAGTGCAAAACTAAATTATGATATTACAGTAAACATTTAACCATTTCTAAAATGTGAACTTAACATTTTTAACATCTGTTAGTTACTTATATGTTGAAATATATGCAAAAATATTTAGCCAAATTGAAGTCTTAGGCCCATGACAATCATCTCAACACAGTGGGTAGTTCTGAAAATTAATGAGAATGATAATACTGTAAAGACTGTTCCAGAGTTTGCCCAAATTCATTATCTAAAACTCTTGTTAAGAACATCTCAAAGAATTTTAACCAGGAAAATATATTAATGGTTCAAAAGCATTTTTCAAAATGGTGATTTATAAAAGTATAATGGAATTATATATGCAAGAGCTGTAGTTAGAAACACAAATAACAGAGAAGCAGCACATTATGAAGGAACATTTTCCAATAGCTAGGGTACTTGGCTTTGATTTTGTCTATAGGTGTCAAGGTTTCCTTATGATTTATATTTCGAGGTGGAGGAAATGAAAAAGTGAAGGCAACTGACAAATAAATATACTTCTGACTTCTTGTTAGTTACTTAATGAGGCCTATAGCTGCTTAAAAGCTGAGGAAAGTAATTAATAATTTTAGAACTGGTGTAAATGGCTTTTAGACAATCGAAAAGCACTTTTAGGAGGAAGGGTGATGAGACACATCTTTAGATTTCTCTTCAGAATGTTAAGAATTTCCTGTTGCCTGTTTCCTGATGGGATTGACGCAGCTGTGTATCATATGGAATGAAAGAGGAACCGAGTGCCTGACTTTGTTTTATGCACGTCCTTTATTTAAGAAAATGTATCTGTTGATTTTTCCTTTTTTTTTTTTTTTTTGTTTTTTGTTAACACATCACTGCTATGAATGCTATGCACAGAATTGTCAAAGTGGGAGCTAATTCTAATTAATCTATTTTCTAAGGGGCAGAAAGTTTTAATTACTGAAGTATATTAGCTAAAAATGCCTTTTTTTTTCTTTTTCTTCCTCTCCGTGTGCAATGAAAAAGAAACCAGAATGCTTGGAAGATTACTGTGTCATTTCCATTTGTACTTTCAGAAGTCACTGATACATAGAAGTGTGTGTGAGTATGTGTGTGTGCATGTATAACCTTTGGAAAACAAATACAAAGTTTTTTACTCATTTTGGCTGTTATGCAGTCTGTAACACATTCACGAAACCATTTTCATGGGAGATGTGAATGCAAATTAGAGAGGAATGGGAGGGTCTAAAATAATTTTTAAACAGTAATTTTGATCTAGACCGTCCCACTTCATGGACAGATACTTTGAAGAGAATTTAGGGTAGGAAACTATTAAATTTTTCAGTACTTTCCTTTCATGGGGAGAGAGAGCTTAGCAGAAGGTGGTTAACCTGGTTAACTGATCTGGGAGTGGGTGAGGAAAAGGGGATGCAGATCCATAGCGATGGGGTCACTCTTCCACTTGTAGTCCAGTTCCTGGTAGAGTCGGGAGCTGTGTCCCACTAAGCGGTGTATTACTCAGTTCCAGTTGGAATTCACACTAGCTCAGTATTAACTTCTGCTTGGAAGTCTCTGTAAGACAAATTCATTTGCTATATAAAAAGCTCTAGGCATTGCAATCACATGAGCTTCTTAATGTCGTGCTATAGCCCTGTGCTACTAAAGCAAAAGCAAGCACAAATGCAGAGTGCATTGCTGTGATGAACAGTAGTGCTAAGGGCATGTTAAAAGGCAGAGCAAAGGCATATACGAGTAAGTGGGGTGATCCCACTGGGTTGCTTCTAAGTCTCTCGATGCCAAGATATGGATTTCTGTATCATTATGTGAATTTAGATATTAAGGTTTGATCCTCTCAAACTGCCAGTCAGCTGTGAAAAGTGTTGGCCATGTCCCTGTTCTTTTGCCCTGTGACTTCTTGGCAAATGTCCTCTTTTTGCTGTCTTTGGATACTTTGATCACTTCTTCAGTGCATCCTTTGAAGGATCTTTCTCTTTCACTATCCAGCTTTGTGTGGGAGTTCTGCAACGTGTTGTCTCTCAGCCACCCCCTTTCTTTTCCTTATTCTGCTCTTCATCTTTGCATAATCTTATATGGAAACACAATTTAAGTATCATTTTTTTGCAGATGATTCATAGCCTCATGGTATTTCTAACTCTATGAAACTGTAGTCTTGCTTCTCTGTCATCTCCTCCTTTATTGCCTCGCTTAGACTCCCTTAGTCAAAACAGATCTCGTAGAGTTCTTTCCAAGCCCTCCATCTACTTTTCAGGATAACGCTGCTGTATTGCCTGTTAGGACAGGTATGTAATTTGGCAATCTCACTGGTACAGACCTCTCCCTCATAGCTTAGTATTTAAAAAGGCAAATAGAGTATTTGGTATTAGAAGGAAAGAAGTAGAAAACCAAACAGAAAACATGAACATTGATATAATTATGCCAATCCATAAATCCGTAGTGTGTGCAGTCTATGTATTGTGCGTAGTTTTGTTCTCACAATTTCAAAAATAATACTGTAGTTTGAGATAAGAGTGTGAAGGCTGATAAGATATACAGAAGGAGTTTTGTCAGAGGAAAAGTTAAATAAAGCAAAATACTTCATCTTGGAAAAGACGTCACTGAGGGGAATTGGCTATAACATCATGCAAGGCCTTAAGAAGGCAATCAGGCAACAATTACTCATTAACTCTGTTACGAGAACAAGGAAAAATCCTGTGTAATTCTCAGGAAACAGTTTTAAAACATTTAACAGCAGTTGGGTTTTGTTGGTTTTGATGCTTTTTTGTGTGCTCCCCCTCTTCCCCGCAGCATAACGTAATTGAATAGTGGAATTCTTTGCCAAAGGATGTTTTAGAGGTCAAAATATGAAGAGGTTCAAAAATGGATGAGGCATTACTCTGTTATGTCTCTGAGGAGCTATTAAATGTGATGGTGATGATGCAACTCAACTTCACGAATTTTTCACACAGCTGACTGATGGATGCTGACATGGGATATCATGGAAAGAAACACTCTATCTGTGCTAAATTTTTTCCTGCTGACCTAGTATAACTGTTTTGTTTTGTTCTTATGATCTTTGCATTCAGACTGCATTAAGTCTTGCAGTCTTTTTCTGTCTGACATCACTGTTTTCCTGCCTACTCTTCAGCTACATGCTTACCCTTACTACCATTGAGGATTACTCTTTCTCCTGTCATATCTGTCAGGAATCCTTTTACAGATGTAATTTTCAGAGTGACAGACTGTCTTTTTATATCCCCACTGGCCTCCCTTCTCTGATGTATGAAATACTAGTAACTTGTCCTAAGTTTCAAGCCCTTCTTCACTCAAATGGTACCTAACCAATTTCTCTTTGTCAAGGTTTTCCTTCAAGTTACAACACCAGCCCTGTTGCCCATTTACTGTATTTGCAAACATGCATTTGTTTGATACCTTATACTTGGACTAGTACTCCTTCGTAACCTCGCCTTTTGAGTTCATCTCTTTCTTCTCAGGAAGTTCCTTACCTGAAATGCCTACAAAAGCGTAATAGCATTAAGCTACTTCTAACAAGGTATCACTTCTTGTGATGCTACTTGCAGTTGCCTTACTGCTTCTAAATAGTTTCCTATCTCTTATCTGATGCTTGTACTGTAAGATTTTGGGGGCTGGGGACAGGGTTTTTGTCCTTTGTCACTAGGTTAGTGGATGTCTTAGTACATTTACTGTTGCTAATCTGAATATTTGTGTCAATGAAAAAAAATTTTAAAGTATCATGTATTGTCAGTCTTTACTTTTCTGTGTGCTTGGTTGATGTGGGATGCTGAGTGCCTGTAAGAGCAAGTGCCTGTAAGAGCAAGTGATGTCTTTCAAGTGTTGCAGGGTGTGAAAAGCTTTCATGAAATTCAGAGGAGATGGGACAAATTAATGCCTGAGAAATCCACTGAATGTTGCTAAGCACATACCTATCTGAGGAAGTGGCTGCATTGAAAATGATTCGAAGCTGCAGGTGCATATCATATATGCAGCATATATATTGTATAACATATCATATATGTCAGTATTGTTACGTTGTTCCTTGCAACTGCTTTGGAGGTTTGTTGCAGATGGGATACGATGGTTCTTGCATTGTTGTGTAGGATATTTCTGGAAGCTTTAGCACGTATCTGTGGTGATTCTTAGAAAACTGTTGGAGAAAATGGCCTCAGCTGAGCAGTTTTGGCTATTATTATTTTGAGCACATTTCATGAATGATTATGAGATGTGTCACAGCTTAATTACACTGCTCATAACATATTTTCGTCTTGTGTTGATATGACTAAGAAAGACCTTATTGGGACTGTATGGACAAAGCATCATACCATTTGATGCCTTGGAAAAAAAAAAAAAAAAGAGTCCCTGCTTTGAAGAGTTCATAATTTTAATTGCTGTTTGCCATTCATTTGTTGGAAAGGGCTTTTTGTAACATAGCAGTTAATTTTACACTCATATTTGAAGTTTGATTTTTTTACCATCAAGCAAAGTGGATATTAAATAGGCTGAATTCAGCAAAATGAAATGCTTGGGTATTATTTTGATTGGTGAAACCCCAGTGGCATAAAATTAATTGTGGTGATGACTTGAACATTGCAGTGAACATGTGTGAACTTCAGTGTGTATTATACTATTTTTAAACTGGGATACAATCTATTTTATACATTATAACAGTAAACAAAAGCAACTGATAGTGATACGGACATTATTTAGAGGTCATATAGCCAAAATATATGTTAATAACTTTTGTCAAAGGTATGTAATACCAGTCCGCGTATAATGCCTGTATTTATGTTATTTTTGGAGAAAAAAATAGTTCATAATAATGGTTTTGATAAATACCTAGGTTTGTGTACTAGCAGAAATGCTGTCATTTGTGTAAATTAATTAGATACACAAGTATTTGAAGTCACGTTTTTCTGTTGTATCAGCATAAATTTGGTACTATTAGAAAGGCTTCAGATTTATTGAGGTAGTGGCAGGTATACAGTTTTCTCTGCTTAAGTTTCTCTAGCTTGAAAAATTCCAATCATGTTGACTTTTTAAGGAAGGGGAGGGGAAAAAGAAATTCATTGTGGAATGCTGTTCATCAGAAGGTTTGTATCTATACCTAATGAAGATCTGATAATCAGGTCTTGTACCAGGAGGAGAGATTTGGAGGGTTCCAGGAGGGGAAACTGAAATTTGGATGGCCACATTTCCTAGGACCTTGAGAAGGAAAATGGTGTTGGTATTCTAGAAAAACATTGTATACTAATCTCACTGTGTCGACTTGGGAATGAGCTAAATACGGCTCAGAAGCCTAAAGGAATGTTTTGGAAAGAGAGTGAAAGGAAGCTTGATTTGTTCCACAGTATATTTGGAAAGGAGGAAACAGTCTGATTTATTTTAAGGTTTGAATGTGCATCACAGTCTTGAACAGGTCCTAGGCTTACTGTGTGATGTCATGAGAGGCTTAGGCTACGGCTTGCTTCAAATCACAGAATAGCTGAGGTTAGCAGGGACCTCGGGGGTCACCTAGTCCAACCCCCACTTCTGAAGCAGGGTCAGTTAGAGCAGGTTGTCCAGTACTATGCCCAGTTAGGTTTTGGATATCTCTGTGGATAGAGGTTCCACAATGTCCCTGACCAGCTTGTAGTATTTGACCACCTCATGACAAAAAAAGTTTTCCTAATGTTTAACTGGAGTTTCCTGCATTCCAGCTTGTGTCTTTGCCTCTTGTCCTATGACTGTACACCTCTGCACAGGGTCTGACTCCATCTTTTTTGGAATGATCCACTAGATAGCCGTAGAAGGAAATGAGAGCTTTCTTTTACCTGCAGTTCTTATGGCTGAACTAGCCTAGTTCTCTCAGCCTCTCCTGGTACATTATCTAGCGTAGTCCTCTGTGTGTCTTGATGGCTTTCTGCAGTGGCTTGCTCCAGTATGTTCCTGTGTTTCTTGTACTGTAGAGCCCCAGACTGGACTCGGTACTCCTGGTGCAATCTCACAGGTGTTGGAAAGACAGGGGTACATGCTGCATCCAGTCCAATTAATATAACTGAGTATGCTGTAACTAGACTAAATTAACAATGAAGTTGGCCTTCTTTGCTGGGAGGCTGTACACTGATGAGGTCCACCAGAGTCGTGAGATCTGAAGTTTCTCATGGAGTAGACCAGTTCACTAATTTTATGGATGTTAGTGGATATAGTCAATTTCAACATGAACTTTGCAACAGAAACGTTATGGATGGGTCAGTAACAGCTGTGGTTTTGGGTGGATGAACAAACCCTGGTTAAAAGAGACACCACAGCAGATGGCCAATCTTCAGCTCTGATCAGGTTTGTTATATGTGATATTGAATATTGTGATATTGAGTATATTGATTTTAAGGCACAGAAATTCACCTGCAGTGAAGCAGCGGGAGTCAACATCTAGGACGGAAAGATTGAATCAGATTCTTTGGGGATCATAATAGTAAGATTATGGCTGTAGCACAGTCCATTGGTAATGAGCATCAGTTATTTTCTAGAGGGAAAAATCCCTGGAAGTTACTAATCAGGAGTTTTAGATCAAAAATCATGCAAAGCTGTTCAGGAAACTGGAATTTTGTTTCTTCCTGTGGTACTTAATACTGTGGACAGGATTAATCAGAAATGGAAGCATGCTGCAGACATTCAGTAGTATCAATGGTTCAGGCTGAAATAAGTGTCTGCATATTTTTTTTTTTAAACTGCTTACAAGCTGTGCCTTCAGCATCAATAGGTCTTCTGCCACTTGAGTCTTTTTTATGGTTACTGCATGTATATCTTTAGGTATCCTGGAAGAAAACAAGGAAGTCAATTCTATATTGCAGGCAGTAAGTAATTTGGTATGTGAGAATGTCTCAGAGGTCCACTAACATTGGATCTTGATAAAGAAGATTCTGGAAATGGACAATTAACAGTAGGAAGAGAAGTTTTACTTCCATAAGAAATGGGTACATGAGAAAAATGCAAATAACTTTTAAAAACTTGTGGAAGTTGCAGCTAAGTGATGTTAAGGTTGGCTATGTCTAACGTGTCTCTAAAAGATTTGTGATGTGTCAAGAGTGGAAAAGATAGGGTTAAATATTAAAATTTGTCTTCGTGGTGCAGGAATGTTTTATATCATATTAGCAATATAGAAATGCACAAAATAAAGTGGAGTGAATGAATAATTTTTAACAACTGCTTCCAGACATCAAAAAAGCTCCTGTGAATATCCAGTACTTCAAAGCCTGATTTTTCAACCAGTGTTGCAGCTCATGTTGACGCCCATTACTGACCTGGAAACAGTATTATTACAGGAAAAGAAATCCTTTTTCTGTGGGAGCAGCAAGCTGCTGAAGAAACGCTTCCTGCTCAAATGGGCAGCATAGAGTCTCAAACATTACTTATAAGGGGAGCATTTTGTTCTTGAAGTGGATCATAAAGGATTACACTGGCTGCAGAACACTAAAGACCACTACTCATGTAATTAGGCAGTGGTTTACTCTGCAGATGTATGATTTCACTGTTCAGCATAAAACATGTTATAACACTTGCTTGCACGTTTGGTGCTTGTTTCTGTCCTTACAGTTGAAGCACTGAGCCTGTGTGTGGGAGGGCAGAGAGCTGAAAAGAAAGAAAGAAAAAAAAATCTCAGGGAAAGCTGACCTTGGTGAATAAGGAAATGCCTTCATGAAGAAGAGGCAGTGTTTACTAAGGGACTGGACTTCTGGTGGTAGGACAAGGGGTAATGGCTTTAAACTTAAACAGGGGAACTTTAGATTAGATATAAGGAAGAAGTTCTTCACCGTGAGGGTGGTGAGGCACTGGAATAGGTTGCCCAAGGAAGTTGTGAATGCTCCAACCCTGGCGGTGTTCAAGGCCAGGCTGGACAGAGCCTTGGGCGACATAGTTTAGTGTGTGGTGTCCCTGCTCATGGCAGGGGGGTTGGAACTAGATGATCTTAAGGTCCTCTCCAACCCTAACTATTCTATGATTCTGTAATTCTATGATTCTATGATTTGTGTAGCAAAGGATCCCAAATGGAATCCCTGAGGCGAAGAGTTACCTTCTTCTAAGTAAAAGTATTACAGAGTTGTACAGAGCTGCTCAGTTTTTTCTGGAAGAACCAAATCAGAGGTACTGAAATTTATTCCTGTAACCTGATGGCTGGATTGAGGGTAGAAAGGGGAAGTGTTTTGATTTGCAGAAGGGAAGAAAGGAATGTTGGTCAATGGGGTTAGCATTTTGTCTGGAAAGCTTTTCAGCCTCTGGGTAGAATTATTTGTGGCTGTATATGGTATGGACACTTCTCCTCTTGATTCCATGAGCAAAAATATGTCCAGTGTATCATGACAAAGGCATATCTGGCCATGCAGTGAGAGTGCACATGCGCTTCAGGTCAAAACTCAGAGGCTGTATGCCTGTCTCTTTAATGTGACAAGATGGGGCACGTTAAGTGACCAGTGTGGGCGTCTACTTATTGCTCTCCCTGTTCTTAAGCAACCCCAGACAAGGAGAAGGATAAGGTTGTTGGTCAGTTCAATGATTTGGTGAACTTGACTGCTGTCCAAATATTGAATACTCTAAGCTCTTTTATTACTGAAGGTGAAGGCAGGATGTAAGTTCATGCCTAATATGTTTTATCACAAAAGTATTCATTTGTAAAATAATGGAAACCAGGATTTGGAAAGTAGTGCCTGTTTCCTCATCAAAGCAGCCGGATAGAAGAAGGTGGGGCTGGCTGACTAGGAGTTACTCAAGGAGACAGGACAGAGTGCAAAAAGAAGACCATACCTTGAACACTCATTGATGTCCAGCAGTTCATGGTTTATACGTGATACTTTTCACTTTGGAAGGTAAAATATGCTATAATCAAAAGCTGTAATAAGCACCTTTAAAAGGAAAAGAAAATTGGTATGTTTTCATGTTTTTTATGTTTTCATGCTTTTCATGACTTATAAATTGGAGGGAGAAACCTGAACTCTTTTACAGGCAGACATTACCAGCTCCCTGTTTGGTAAACAGAAGTGTATTGTGCAGGGCAGAATGCAGTATACTACTATTTTTAATTAATTTGTAAGATTATTTCAAAACAGAGTGCACTAACGTGATAATGCAGTTTCACCTATGTAGTTACCTAGTCTGAACAGGTATCTTTAATTGATTTCCTTAGTCAAATATTAGTGATGGTGAAGTCAATGGCAATATTCCGATTGACCTCAATAGGATCAGAGTTTAAACATTGGACAGGTGGGGTAGGCTCAATTTAATACCAATACTATTATTAGGATATTTTAGGAGTTGTTAATCTTTGCACTTCCTCTTGGAAACTATGGGATGGTAGCTGCAGGCAGTGGCACAGGGCTAATTGAACTGAGGCCTTCTTTAGCAATAGAAGAGGTACAGATTTAGAGGACACCGAAACTGCTTTATAGCATTTAAAATACGTGGAAGCTATCAAGCTACTGGAAACTTTCTGCAAGAAACAATAGATTTGTTCAAATGACACTGCGCAAACCACTTAAGAAAGTGCTAATAAGATATGAAAAATTATGCCTTGTAGTAATACCTGAGATACTCCTCTCTTAATGAGATTGTTTTAAGATCAAATATTGACAGATACGTTTTTAACAGTGTTTGAAATTGTGTCAAAATTGAAATCTATTGCCCCTGGAGAGCTCTTAAAAACTTTTTTCCTAGGAAACTCCTTGTTAGTATAAAGTAATGGATTCGAAGAGATGAAATTTTAGTATTTAATCAAAAGAAAATCTCATTTTTGCACAGGGCCAGCAGCTTTAAAGCCACAGAATTTTGAATACTTAGAATTGAGGTTTTACCTCTATGGTGTGACTGAGTAAAAAAAAAAAGTAATTGTCACTGTACATTTCTCCAGATCAGATTTTTTAAGGTAGCATGATCAGCTGCTTTGCTGACACAGTAAGATGTTAATTGATTTTATTTATTTGATTTTTTTTCTAACTATGGATCATTATTCATCCACAGAGATATCAAAACAATTAATTAAGAAAACATACTGCTGAAATTAACGTAGAGTTAACTTTTGGTAAAGTAATACCACTTTTGTAGAAGTGAGCTAGAAAAATAGTTTACCAACTGTCTCTTTACAAAGTAAAGGCAGTGAAATTTATGAAGCAGATTGAAATTCTACATTTAGGAAAATATGGCTGTAACATACATAAACGAATGCCCTTTTCACAAGGGCATGTAGTCACAAGACAAGGGGGAATGGCTTCAAGCTGAAAGAGAGTAGGTTTAAAATAGGCATTAGAAAGAAATTCTTCAATGTAAGAATGGTGAGACATTGGAACAGGTTGCCCAGAGGAGTTGTGGCTGCCCTGGAAGTGTTCAAGACCTGGCTGGACTTTGAGCAATCTGGTCTAGTGGAAGGTGTCCCTGCCTATGGCAAGGAAGTTGGAACCAGGCGATCTTTAAGGTCCCTTCCAAGCCAAACCATTCTATGATCCTAAAAAATCCTGTCAAGTGTTTTGTGTTTAGTGCTAAGTTTTTAATTTGTCAAACAACTTGTAACTCAGGTAGGTGCTTTCATATATTCAGGTTTTCTGGTTAAGACTAAATAAGGTGGATAAATAAACATATATTATACACACAAAAGATACATATATACATAAAGGCAGTCCTTGTGTAAGAGATCTAGCTATTAACAGTGGCAAACAAAAGTAGTAGCAAGTCCATCACAAATAATTCCCCTCCCAGGAAGCAGAAAACTTCCCTTAGTGGGTTTGACTCCATGGGTAGGGAAAAGGTGTGTGGTAGAATGTGCTGTAATGGAGTTGTCAGAATTTATACTTTTCTTACGAAGAGCATTCATATTACTGTTGTAGCGATGAATTTACTACTGTATGATGTAAAATAATTTGGCAGATGTGTTTTACACAGGTAAAGTAATATAAATCAGCCTTATATGTTTTTTTAGAAGTTAGCTATGCAGCAGAAATATACTAAAGCTTTTTAAAATTTTTACTGGAAAATATTGTTTTTGAGATTAGAAGAGAAACTTCAGGATATCTCTTGATGGGCAGCATTTTTCTCGTGTAGAAATAAATACACTGCTGCAGTTAAGTAAGTTAATTTATCTGAATTGATTTAAAGGGTTGAAATAATTAAATAGATCAAACAAACAAACAAACAAAAAGTTTAATATTAAACAGCTATCCTAGAAATAGAAATCAAATCCTGGAATAGTTTTATTTCTTATCTGTAATAGTACCTAAAAAGGTCTAATGACAATTCTAATGTAAACGAGGTCAAATACTCACAGTGTCAGAGAGGGAGTTTATATATATTCACACAAATAATTGGAATAGGAAGGCCACCTTGTCAGACATGCTGAGAATTCTTGCAGACCAGGGGTTTGAGGGAAGATCTGTGCAACTCTTAACTAATCTTGCAGATAGATCAAAATCCAAGCCTGTCCAGAGTGATTTGATTTGATCTGCTGATATTAAAATGTTGAAGAGAGCAGCAGTATCTGGTGTTCTTCCATTTAAAGTGGATTCAGTAGTAACAACGATGTCAAAATGATTGAAATTCGCATTTTCCAGGTTTTAGGAATGCACTGGGAATGTAAGTGTGGATTAGTCATGAGCTCTCTTTTCTCTGATAGAAAGTACTCAGAAAAAAAAAAAGTTGTAAACTGTGGGTCATTTTTTGCCATTAATTATATCCAAACAACTCCACTGGTGTTAATGAAGTTGCGGAGTGTAATTGAAAAGAGAGATCCACCCTCTGCTTTTGCACTTCAATATAGTTCTGAAAGTGTTTGCTAGGAAAAATAAATTAGTTCTACCAATAATTCAGGAAAAAGATGGCATTTCCTTAGCTTTAGGTTACAGTCTTGATGGGGGAACACATTTTTGCCTTAAAGTTTTGTGATTATTTGATTAATACACTGGTGTTGATCTTCAGTTTATCAGTGAGATGCCCTGAAGAAGTGAAATTGAAAAAAAAATGATTAATTGCTGCTTATAATTAAACACATAGAAATTAAAAAAGAATAGTATTGATATTTTATTTTATTTTAATGCTGGACTCCTTGGAGACAAGATTAATTGAAAGGAGAAAGAGAAGCAAGCCCTTAAGGCTGGATAATATATTGCTTTCAATTTCACTTGCTTGTATAAACAAAGCAAATGCTAAAGTTGCCCAAGAAATTGAAACTTTTGCAGATTTGTTTAGTTAAAAATCTTCAGTAAGGCCTAGTAAATAGTATTAAAACTGCTAAGTTAAGAGAAATGCTACTTTAAAGCAGACAAATAAAGAGTGTTCTCTATTGAACACTTATATGAGGTTGCAGGGTAGTATTTTCAAAAGAGCCAAAGTGCTTCAGGACCTTAAGTTTCACTTATCTACACAAACTTTAATCTCACTGAAAAGCACAAAGATGCGTAGATGCTTAATGGCCTGTTTTGAAAAATGTGACTTTGGTTTTGTAATCACTACTATTTTTTTTAAATTGTTGCCCACTAGCAATAAAGTATCATTTGGGTTGTGTTTTTCATAGAAGAAAATGTTGGTAACATAGAACCTCATCCAGTTTTCAGAAGCTGGATTGGGTTCTTTATTTTTGCCAGAAGGGGATACTTTTGAAAGAAATGGGTAAATTCTTTGAAGATGTGAAAAGCTGATCCCAGTTATTAGATAGTGAATTGTGTCAAGATTTCACATGTGAACATTTAAAGACTAATAGCAATATATAAATATGGAGATACTTCAGGTTGAATTTTAAAGCCGGTTATGTATATCGTGTGTTTTCAGACAAAATAACATTCAACATGCACTGATGCTCTGCTAAGTGTATGCTGATGCTGCAAGTATGATCGTACACATTCTGTTCCTATTGTAGAATGCATGGCCCAGTCTTACCAATCCTTACCTTTCTACTTCCAATTTAATACCTAAGTACAGGGATCCTATCTTATTAAAGATTTTCAGGATCACTTACATATTTAATGGATGAGTGCTCAGTGGCAACATACAGTATGCCAGAACACAGTTATCCAAAGATCAGAGCATCCATTTAATATTTATTTAAAATTTAAATAAGACAAAATATTAAATTAATGCAATGCTACAAAATGTATTAAAAGCAGGCCTGGAGTATAATTTTATGTTAAATATTTTCCTTAATTTTGTTTATCTTGTACTGGTGATCTGTTTATCCTCACCATTCAGAAGCAAGCAGGTAGAAGGCTTTATTTTAGATTTTTTACATCATCACCTCATTTTTTTTAAAATCATTTTAGGTGCATGGCACAAGTATATTTTTCCTTGTGGCTAGGGAAGTTACTGAATGCCTCCCCAGAAATCTGGCCATCCTCTGCGCCAATTGAGACGTGCTGTTCTGCCAGTTCCTAGGGTCAGGGAATCGTTCTGCTGGCAGGAGCACCTGGCATTAGCTGTGGAGGACATTCCCCTGTTGTGTTCATGCCATGCCATGATCACTTTAAATGCTTCAGATTAATGTGCACCAAAAAATGGGACAAAGAATCCCTGACAAACACCATAGTATTAACAGAGCTTTGTGAAGCTATACTAAAGATTACTGAAGGGGTGGCTTTTCTTCTATTATGATAGGGGTACAATAATTGCATGTTTACACATTCTTAATTGAATTTTACTCTGTAAAATTATGGAGCATCATTGCTGACCAATTCATGCCTGTTTCAAAGGTCACAGAAGTCAATCAGTGGAAAGACTCTCAGTGATTTCAAGTGATTTTGTATCATACTCAGTCTAACTTAAAAAACTCACCTTCAGTGGTAGCTTTGATGTGTTTAATATTATTAATTAGGCTTGAAGAGTGATAAAATCAATGCATTTTACTTTGATTTTTGTCTGATAAATTATCAGGGTAGTTACTGCACATACTAAATGGCACCTATGAATTGAATCATTACTTCACAGAAATCAAGTTAATTTCTGCAGGTTAGGACAGCAAGATACTTTTCACATCATAGGCATAAGAAAAACTGTTAAAAAGTGGACTATCTGTTAGGCTAGCAAGTATTTTTGTAGGAATTTCCAAAGCATATCCTGTCCAGGTTGTATGTTGCTCATTGTCTTCAGGTGTCACAAGAGTTTGGACAGATTTTGAAAATTTAAGTCTCACTGATGGGTGTTTTTTTTGTTTGGTTGGTTTGTGTTTTGGTTTTTTTTTTTTTAAAGAAGTTTTTATTTTTCATTAAGAAAGAAAGTTGAATTGTTCCAATCCTTAATTATCCGGCTGATCATTACTTACTCATGTTTGTCCTGTCTCATAATACCACCGTGAATTTATGTGAATTTCTTAATGGGTATCCAGCATACTTCACAGGTATAAATATCTCTTTCAGTGCTGTATCTTGGGCTGACAGTCCCCTGTCAGTAAGTTTTTACCTATATCTGTGGAGTGCAAGGGCACACATTGCCATGGGCACTATGCACACAGCTAGAGAAGATTTTTGTCATGAGTATCTTAACAGTGAGGTTACATGAGACATTATTGCTCTGCCATTACCCTCTCTGTCCTTTCATCATTTCTTTTGATTTGCACAGAAGATACAGGAATTCCCTGAACGCCATCATATTCATTAGGGTCACTTTTATATTTTAATCTCTTTGGTGGGAAACCTTATGCTTATTTTTGTCTTGAGCCAGAGTATTAGTTAACATTAAGCGCTGTGGCTCAAAAATTGTTCCAGCTTTACTCTTTTGCTTTTTTAATTATTTTCTCTCCATTTGTACACGTGGTTTTATGCCTTACATGCAAAATCTTCACTTAGTGTAGGTACTAGAGCGAAAGTTTTATATAATGTCTTGGTATTACTTACCAAAATAAATCAGTGCCAGTAAGATGCTCAGGTTGTCTTAGAAGCTGGCCACTTATATTTAGGACATCCAGGGTTTTTTTCATTAATTGGGACCTACCACAGGTAAAATCAATAAGACTTTTCTTTCGTTTCCATGAAAGCCAGGTAATGCTGTCATTTCTGTAATTCCCATTTGTCTGTAGATACTGGAAGTCTGTTATATGCATTCACACGCTAGTATGCGAGCCTTAAAAAACATGGGATTTCTATTCCTCACAGCTAATAAATGTTTGGTATGTAGTAAGACACAGAGATAATTGTATCAATGCACGCTATGCCTTGAACTTTTGCCCATTGTTTTCACTACTTTTCTTAGTTATTTTTTGTAAACATCAATGGTGCTCTTTGAAAAGCCTGTTTTCTACCTGCATGGCCTTTAGCTAAGAGCAGAGTTTTCACAAAATTCTCTTTACCTGAGCACTGTTGGCCAAATAGCTACAAATCCTGAGTAAGCATATTTCTTTGTTAACATTGAGTATTAAAAATGCCATTTGGTAGTGGTTTAAAAGTTGGTAGTTCCAAAAGATTCTGGGGTGTTTAGGTTTTTCTTTGGGCTCTTTGGATTGCTATTTACCAAAACTCTGTTCGAAAAAATCCATGTAACCCCTCCTAATGTTTGATATATAAACAATATATTACACACACGTATTTGAATGGTGAAGGTATTGATATTTTAGTTCAAGTGTTTTCATAAGGTGAGCATCATTCATATTAGCTGGAATATGTTAATTTTCTGTTAACTAAATACTATTTTTGATCTCTTTGCTTTTGAAGACAGATCTGTTGAGACTTTCAGAAACACTCTGGTCCTATCTATCTTGGTTTCAGGAGGATCATAAATACAGTTTCCCCTTTTCTTAAGAAAAGCACCAGCATTCCCTAGGAGGATGAGTAGGAAGGATCAGGCAGAACACCACAGGGGCATATGTGTCATGTCTTTGGTGTTTCTTTCTTTTTGCACAGTTGCAAGGCAGTTGGCCAAGGTTAATTACAGGTAGGCAGAAAAAGAGGTAACTGAGAAACTGTTTGTTTCCTTTTTTATGAGGAAGTTAAAAACATTAATTCTAAAAGAGGATCACTTAGAAAATATCAAGGCTGCAGTTATTCAAAAATAAAAACGATAAATTGAGATGATAAATGAAAATCCCGTTAGCTATAGAACTAACAAGGTTGTCCTCATCATTGTTAGATTTTGGGGAGGATGTTACTTTAGTTTGTTTTGCTTCCTTTGTCTTCACACATTGTAATCCTCGGACCAGGACAGACCATTTTATGCCTCTGTATTGCCTGCACACTAAAGCCTAGAGCTTGATTACTCCTGGATTATAAATGATTGGTAAAATAATAATAAAAAAGGAAAACAAACTTATGAATGACTGGCTCTAAATTGAGGTTTAAATTCAGATAGAATGAGTTTTCCACTTTAAAGTTACAGGGAGTTGACTGGTTTGGCAGATATTTTGCTAGGAAGTGGTTTTGGATTTTGGTTTACTGCTATGGGAGTCACTAGGAATTGGAACTGGGTGTTCCTTGAAATGCAAATTTTTGCCAGGGGTTTTTGAGCATGGCCATGGAAACCCAGAAGGCTTAGGTACTCATTGGCATTTCCCACCCTTTTTTTGTGGAACTTTGTAATTAAGGGCCCATCAGTCTGGAGTGGCCGATCGGAGAAACAGAGGGTTCTTTCTTAAGTGGAAATATGCTTTCTCTGACTCAGATCTACCCTCTGGATCTCATTCTGAGTTGTCTGGAGTGTCAAGTTTAGTTAATTGAATATTCCCGGTGAGTAGGAAAACTGGAAAAAACTCTTGCTTTTGGTTTGTTTTGTATTTTCTGAGGCTTGGATGTTTTTGTCTTGAACTCCAATAAGGCTGTTGTAAAATCTGAATTGGTAGCTTGAAAAATGTGAGTTACTATTGACTGGCAGTTTTGGGTTCAGTGTAAACAATTGGTCTGAAGGGAAGATCTGACTCACAGAAACTAAATTTACAGGTTAAAAAAAACCAAACCCAGCAAACGTGTGGATTTGATTGAGCCTTACCTCAGTTAAAAAAATAATGAAAAGCTGCATGTTAAATTTTCTACAATGTCATGTATTATAATACTGAATCCAGTGTCATTAAATTGTAGTTTTTTGTTTCTTGTCAGCTACAACAATTTCAGCAGAGCACAATCCGTGTGAAAGTATGAATAAAATTCAGGGAGTAGCATCAAGGACTTCTGAGCTCAGGAAACTGAGTTTGGCAGTGCTAATTTGTATTAAAGTTGTTGTTGCATGACAGCAGGAAAAAGATTTAATGCTTGCCACCTGAATCAAGCCATGGAACATTGGTTTCTATAACTGCCATGAATTTGAATCAAGGCCAATATCTCTAAATTTGAAATAAACTGATACTCTGTCTTGAAAGAAGATACAGGCCACTTATGCTGCGGAAGGTATTTAGAAAATGTGTTTCAATTTAATTTTTAGCGGTATATGTCTTTCAAATTTTTAGGCACCTTAGCGTTAGCCTTTTTGGCTTTTTCTATATTTCAGCAAGTATGCAGCCTTTCAGTCATTTGTTTATCAATGTCCAGTCTTGAACTAATACTGATTTGCAGAAGACCACAGATGCTGGCTTTACTCCCACTATCACTATGCAGCCACTTACTTTAATCTGAGATTCATTTTTCTTTTGTATATAACTGCATTAATGGAGAAAATCTGATTTCAAGCCAAGTGGTCACACTCTGAAGCTTTAAAGTCATCAGATACGAAGCTTGTACCATGAGTGGAACAATATTGCCTTTACAATAGCATATAGTGTGATGACATTTTACTTTCTAAAGGATCCCCAAATGCTTTACAACAAGCAGGTGAAATTTAGGATTTTTTTGCTTCTTTTCAGAAAACAGACAAGAACTATATGGAATTCTTTCCCATATCTGGACTGGCTTTGAATCTCCATATAACACACATTTACCCACAGAGATTTCTTATCAGTGTAACAATAATAATTTGAATATTTATCTGGGAACAGTGAAAGAAGAACCCTTCATTCCTAAATGTAAATTAAATTTTCAGTGTTCTTCCATGGCTGAGTGCACAAGATTGTGTGAAGTTTCAGGACTGGAGGTGTGAGGACCAAGTAGCAACACTTGAACCCAGCTGCTTGCTTTCTGCACATGCTGTCTTACGAGTAGTTTTTGTTTTTCAGTGGATATAGAAGGTCCTGATAATTGATCCATTACGTGGGAATAACTTAATCCACCATTGTAAGTCAGCCATCTAGACTGAAATGTAGCAGCTGTTTCCTAGCACGTAGGAGCAATGCACAAAAATCTTGTGATGGAAGGGGAAAAAGATACGGTATGCAGCTGGAAGTGCCTAGGAAACTTGTAGAGGTAGAAGGCAGCTATTCCACTAAAAGTATTTGATGTCTTTGTTGTCATATAACATACTTTCTTGGGTTGTCTTTCATGTCCCTGATGGAGCCCTGAGGATATACTTCATTTCAACCCCGTTTTTAACCTCTCGCTATGCTCAAAGACACAGCCTCCTTGGTGAGGAGGATGGGATTCTCTGCAGAGCCTATCAGTGCTGCTTCTTAATCGGCTGAAGTGGTGTCTGCATGATAACAAGAGGTACTAGTCTCACCGCAGGTTGTGCCAGCTATAGTGAGGCTGGAAATTTAACCCAGATCTGTAGTATGGTAATACAGAGCATTACCTTTAGGGTAGCAGGCCTAGCTACAGTCCATAGTTGAAATTTAAAATGATTTTAAAAAGTGCATTCAATTTGAAATGCCCCAAGGTTCCTATCATTTGTGAAGCTGCATCTCTTTCAAAATATTATGAGTGACACTGAATTTTTACTTTTGGTGAGTATGTTATAAATATGAAGAATGATAAACTTTAGGGGTGACTAGCTGTAGAATATAAAAGAAAATGTGCACTGTCTTGTGCTGCTGTTCTCATTTAAATGACTACATAGGATTCAGGCCGGGGACAACTGCTGTTATTGAGCTTATGCCAGAGACTTGATGAAACAAAAATACATAGTGCATAACTTATGCATTCTTTTTTTTAAGGCGTGTGGGAGGTGAACTTCCTTTTCAACGTTGTCTTTCCCCTGAGCATGAGAGCTCTTCGGCAGTATTTTTAATAGTTACATGTCTAAGTTTGTCTAACAGTCTTTCTTTGCTTTACACACTTGCTGTCTTTTGTGTATAGTGCTAGTTCATTCTAGTGAGTTGTTAAAATTATATGTAGTATATCTTACCAAAACATATAAGTACACAATATTATTGCTTAACTTTCATGGTATTGTGTACTCCCATCTAGTATCAATGTCTGTATTACACAGTGTATTCAAGTTTTGAGAAGAAATAATAATTTTAAGAAGGCTGAATAACTAGAAGACAGAACAGTCTATATTTTTTGATTGGTTGTTTTTTTTCCTCCACAGCAACTCAAAAACAGTGGTTAAGAAGCATGCAGAAATACTGCTCTTTTGAGCCTTCATCTGTTCAACAATCCTTCCTGCATCTGATAATCTTAGGCTATTTTCACATTGGACTGCTTCTCTGAAGTATTTTAACATGATTTCCTTCAAAAGCAGTCCCACTTTTTTCCCTTTCATACTTCAGTGCTCTTTAATAAGCATATGGCACAGTACTTGTGGTGGACAACTGGCTAAAATTGTTCATTCTTTGCGTTAAGAAAGCAAAGACATCATTGAACTGGATTTCCTTCAAAAGCAGTCCTACTTTTTTCCCTTTCATACTTTAGTGCTCTTTAGTAAGCATATGGCACAGTACTTGTGGTGGACAACTGGCTAACTTGTTGCTGTTGCTTTCTTAATGCAAAGACTTCTCTTCAAAAAAGTATTATCATAAAGCAGCTGATTTTCTTTCCTGGGATAATTTGATATGTTTTGTAGAGTCAAAGGGGAGGAGGAGTAAGTGAAAAGGTGCTTTACTTGACTGCCGGTGCCAGAAGCTCAACCTGGAATTTGAAAGTCTAGCTATGTTCTTTCTGGTTCATGAATCACCAGCAATAAGGACCCCACAGCTGGAACTTAGCTACCAATTCCGCTGATGCATGAGCCAGAACATAATCCAGTGCATGCTCTCATAGCTGTACTGACTCTGTAAAAGAAAAATAAACAGTAGAAAAACATTTTTTTTCCCATTAAAGCAATTATGGTTGCTCTCAGAGAATGTAGTAAGTTGGTACCATGTTTAAAAAAAAATGTTAATGTTTTTCTTTTTAAGTGGTGGTAACAGTTGCATTTCTTCCTGTCCTAAGTGCATTTGGAGAAGTGGATTAAAGTAGTAGATACACCATGGAATACTGTTAAAGCTGGGAGCAGGTTGACCTTCTTTCCACAGCACAAGACTGGGGTCCCAGTTCCGAATTACACGTGAAAAGCCAAGCGTGTTCCAAGTCCTACCTTTGGCAGAATGTGCTCCAGAGGTATTTCTATAGAAAAGATAATAGAAACCAGGCTTCTTCTATTTTAATTTCTGTGGAAAGAATAAAGGTTCACAGTGCCTGTTCAGTCCACACAACTCTGTATGCCTTATTGTTGCTTGTAGTTTCTTCAGAGTAAACATTTCTGTTTAACCTTCAGGATTTTTAATATTTACTATAGTATGTGGAATCTAGATGCCCAAATAATCAAAAAACAAAACTAAGGAAAAACTAAAACAAAACAACACCAAAACCCCTTCCCAAGCAAACATCGCAGCTTTTTGAGAACTATGTGGCATTTGTCTACTTGAAACATTGTATGTTTTCAGCAGTATGTTTCAGCCAGTATGCTAATTAGCAAGTATGCAGGAAAAAAGTGTGGATGTGTTTAGAATGGGTGGTAAGGTAACATCCTTATGTTCTGTGTATCATTTTATTGTACATATATATATATATATATACACAAGTGACAAATATTTGGTCCAATAATAACATTCAATAACATGTCCAACCTGGAAGTGTCCCTATGCCTCTATTTACTGAACACAGAAGTTTATATACATTTTGTGTTGTTACATGTGATTGTGACAACAGCTTGAACTCACAGTTCAGACAAGCTAGGTACATATATCTGAGCATATATAGTGTATATTTCTATACTGATAACATTTGACACTTTGTCCAGTTCAATGATGTCTTTGTTAAGGCTGGATTTAGCATTCTGAGTACATAACCATCTTTAAAACAAATAGGATTTTTAAAATTACTTGCTTGCAAAGTGCTTTCTTTTCCTCTTCCAAATATAGCAATCCTCTTTTATTGTCTCTCCTAGAGTGAAAATTTTTTGACATCCAAAATGGCGAGAACAAGCCTTTGGCTAATTATAGGTCTTCTGTAAGAAAGATGGAGCAGATCTAAAGTTCAATGTCTTGAAGCTCTTCAGGACTAGATACAAAATATTTAATACCATTGGAAAATAAAAAGATCAATTTAAAGGTTTAAAGGTGGTTCTTTTTTTTTTTTTTTTTTTTCTATTTAATGGTTGGAATGACCTAAAATATATTTTCACTGTTTTTTTTTTAAAAACTTTCCCAAACTTTCAAAATTATTTTTGTTTAACAGAATGTAATTTCATGTAGAAATATGAGAGCTTAGTGGAATGCTATAGTAGTCTGGCATATTTTGATATACAAGTTTTATTAATTATAATTTCTTCAGTTATCTTGGGATAACTCCCAAGCTTTGCTTCTTGTAAGAGGAGTTCTTGTGCTGAATCGTGATGATGATACTTTAAATACTTTTATGTTATTATGCCTTCCGTTTATATCCGCACCTGTGAGATAGCCTAGGTAGTAAAGATAGATTCATATTCTGCACAGTTTCACACACTGAGAATTCAGAGTATTTGCAGAAATTAAAGTTATCGCCAGTGCATGTATTTATTCTGTTGAGAACTTTTCGTGTTTCTTTTCTTCTCTAGTTGATTTTTCCCTTTTCTGTGTTTAATTGGAAGTGATGATACGTAATAACCACACTAAAATATACAACATTTGGTAACAGTGCAGTGTTCTAGCCTCAACCAGGCAGTAGTGTAGAAATGCAGGGTTTTGGGGTAGATAAGATTTCATTTTTGTAAGGTGCAGAAATGAATGAGGGGTGCACTTATGTTTTACACCTTGGCCAAATAGTGGACTTCACTGTGATGTAACCTATTAAGTTGGAGAAGCTTTTCTGTGTAGCTGCCCTGCGGTGCTGAAAGTAAGTTATGAATGCTGTACTGTTTAAGAGCAGAAAGGTTTGCCTGGAAGAGAGCGGTATGCCTGGGCCCCCTGCTATTGAGAAGATGCCAGTCAGAAATGAAAACGTCTTTCATGAAACTATAGTGAACTTCCCTGTGAGACAGTACAATAATGCAAAGAATTTTTAGTCAAAACCTGTAGAAATAAGTATAATACCTTGGAAATGGCTAAGAAGTACTTGCTTATGAGGGACTTGCTTAAGAAGTCACTGCCAAAAATGTGTGTGATTTTGACACAGTTTTAGAAGTGACAGGATTGAGGAGTTTAAGCCATTTCCCCCACATACCCCCCCGCCCTTTGAGATCTCCAGTTTCTTTTGCCTTTTGGTTACAACTACAAAAGATGTCTTCTGAGAAAAATGCTTTCTGCATGACATCAGAATAAAGGAATGTTCCACACTATTCAGAATGCTTAAAAGTATTGGTTGACTGAAATAACATTACATTTAAAATTAATGCTGAACAGAAGGCCAGTTAAGAGAGAAAACATTGCAGACATTGTTTTTGCAAACTTTTATCTTTAAGAAACATTGGTTTATCGGACTTTGTAGAAATTATTTCTTTAAAATAATAAAATTATGCTGTATGTAACAGCACAATAATGTTGTGTGATAGAATGCATGTAGCCACAGGTAGACTGAAATATTTGGAATCAGAAAGTAAAAGTAGATACACATAGAAAAATTAATGCATTACTAGAGATAGGAAAAAGCTGTAGGAAATATATTCGCTTTTTGTAAAAAGCCTCAGGTTTTTTGTTTCCTTGTCAGTTGTTACCTTTTATTTTGTCTGACTTCAATTAATTATTCATATAGTATTAATAAGTAAAGCTAATTATTCTCTCAATTCATGCATTTAGAAAACTGCATTATAAAAGTGCAAAATACATTATTGCTTGGACACTAGCCTTTACATTATTCCTTGGCATACTATAACTTTCACTAGCATTTGGGATAGTCAAAGAAAGAATTTAAAAATAACAAAAGAAACAGGTAAATCTTAAGCAAATACTTTCTAGACAAAGTATACACAATAAAATAAAAGTGATACTAGTTATTGTTTTGAATAAAGAATTGTATCAGTTACAAATGTAGGGGCCTCGTTGTCCAGGATCATGAAAATGTTAATTTAATTACTGCTTGTAGTGTTAATGAATAGTTACTCATTACTGACCAATGGATCTTTTGCCTTGTTGCAGACAAAAGGAGGCTTAAGGTGCACTTCGGTTCATAGGTGAGAAGGAAAACTTAAGTCTACATGATCAGATAGTAGATGATTTCACATCAAACTATTGGTGCATTGATGTGAAAATCTACATGGATTTGTAAGGCAGAATAGAGGTCCAGACTTTGGCCTTGAAAATGTGTGGTGGGAGGAATTTCACCAATACAGATGTCAGCCATATCCTCACTGGCGGCACGGAAGACTAGAAACTGGGCAAGCTGCCAGTCCCCATCATAAGTGGGACATTCTTGCAGTGCAGCTTTGTTACATAGGTACTGGCCCTATGCTACAAGTGTCATCTAGGTTTTAGTGTTGGTTGTATGAGTCCCCTTAAATTTAGATTTCAATTTAATAAACTAAAACCACTCTGGAGTCTGTAATCTAAGCAGAAGAATGAGAACACATCCCCAGAGTAGCTCAAAGGAGAGGATACAAGGCTGTCAGAACAGTAGGCTGTGGGGAGGTGCTTGTATCCCTTCCTAGGAGCAAGCTGCCTGCTCTGGACCTTTCTCACCCAGCACCCTCAGAGTAGGAGCCCCAGTGAGCTACAGAAGAGCTGAACCCAGTTGTCCAACAACCTGAGTAATGGCAGAACTGCCACATTGTAGGGAACCAGGGAATTACAGATTTTTTTTCAGAAATGAAAGTTTCTATGTAGGTATGCCCAGTTCCTTAGAGTGTGGGAAGAGCATGTGTGTTTTTATAAAGCTTGTGGAAGAGGAAGGGAGAAACAGGAGAGAAAGAATTGCATGATAAGGGTTGCTACAATATTGCCAACTGTCATCTAATTACGAGTTAATGAGACTTGTTGTTTTACTTGAAATCCTCTAGCATCCTGTGCTTGTGTATTTTTTAGCAAGACTGAAAACCTTATAGGCTCAGAACTAAGAAGGTTTCTATCTCAAAATATATTAATGTATTGTTATTGGTACTATTTTATTATTTTGAATATGAATTTCATGAGATTTTTATTGCTGCAGTTGTCAGCCCTTCAGCACTGGGTACCTTTTCAATGAATCCGTACAATGTCTCACACCAAAGGAGACACCACCCATTTTCACATCTTGCAGCATGGGAAGCATCACAATGCATGAGAAGCAAAACAGAGGAAGGGGTCACACTGTCCTCTGTATGGACTCTGAAGCAAGTCACTTCTGCACAACAGAATGCTTCAGATAGAATAATTTTGCTCTCTTTTTCTTTTACTGTAAACTGTATTGAATAATGAAGTTACATTTGATACAGTCATAGAGTTACATGGGGAGATACCTAGAATATACTTGAGGTGAAAAAAGGAAGGAAAAAAAATTATATTGTTAATTTTAACTTTGCATTTTGAAAATAAATACTAAAGTAGTGAGGATAGCACCATCAGGCAGACAGCAGGTGGGCCAAGCAGCAGGAGGGAAATGATACTTGCTGCACCTGCTCTGCACACTTAAAAAAAAAAAAAAAAAAGAAAGAAAATTTGGTAATTCCTGCACAAAACCTACTTTTGTTCTGGTATTTCATTTCTATATTTTCTTAGTTCATCTTGAAATATATGGGAGGGAGATCTTGAGGTTTTAGACCACTTTATGCTGTGTAGATTTATATGTATACGTACATTCTTACATGTGACACTATGCTACCTGAACTGTAGTGATATGCTAATAATGGTAATAAATTAAACCTCTTTTTTATTTTCCTGTTGGAGATAGTCCATTACTATTATCCCCATTTTACAAGTGGACAAAAACCAAGTACTAAAAGAGGTCAGCATCAAGTCATTGCTTAACTGTAAACATAATTTATGGGTTATAGCTCAATTGGGTAGAGGATGGAGCCAATGCATAAAAATGGCTTTAGTTTCCTTTTGCTCTCTTGCTTCTCTGCTGGATCAGTAGCACTGTACTTCACTGAAGAATCTGCTGTCTGGTCTAATTTCAGTCAGATTGGAAACAGCTGCAGAGGTCAGAAAGTGCATCAAATATCAGCATGGCAAAGGAAGCGGCTAAGCCTCGCCCTATTTTTCTTGTACAACAAACAGTAGAGAAGACAACAGCATGCAAGCTCTAGGTTGGATACGTGGTGCAGTAGGATCAGCTGTAACGAGTCAAGGCAATTAAGTCATTATTAGGGCCATTGTATACCAAGCATATGTTGCAGAGCAGGTGGATTCTGCAAGTAGATTTGGCTCCAGTTTGCTGGCTTCCAGAGCTAGGTATGTGCTATTAGATGTTTCTAGAGAGATGGCTGGTCTAAAAAAATGTATTCAGGATTAAGGTCTCTGGTGTTTCTGGCTTTAATTCTTCAGTCTGCTACAACTTGTTCCAAATGACCTTAGGTAAGTCCTTTTGCTTTATTTCTCTTAGCATTCTCCTTGGTGGAATTTTGCTTCATTGCCTCACACAGATGCTACAAATACTACTTAGGTGGTGCTTTGCTTTGACCATATGAATTCTCATGAAATCTAATGGTTCTGTTTGTCTTATTGGACTGTAATTTCTTCCTCAGTTCTCTGCTACAGAATATAGCACATACAGGAATTTTTAACTTGACATTAGAGCAAAGATGTGTGGAGAAAAGAGTACTGAATAAATTAAGAAGGAATGAGAGTTCACTGTCTAGTTTGTCTCCTTGTGATTGTGGTTATTGAGAAAAGTGTATTTCTGCCTTCAGAAGTTCTATTCAAGATGTCAGTAACACCTATTTGAGACTCAAGCAGTTTTAATTACTTGATTAAAAATTCTGTTCCTTAACAAGGGGAATTTTCCAGTGTAAGGGCCCAGTTCTGCAAATGCTCCAAGGTGGAGTCTGTAAGTACAATATGAAAAGTTCAATTACTAGCAAGTAAAGGCTTTGTAAAAATAAGTACTATGACTAGTGACAAGACCTGCAGGACTGGGTCATATATAGTAGGAATTATTTCACACTTATCGGAGAATGGTTAGGGTTGGAAAGATCATCTAGTTCCATGGTCAGGGATGCCTTGCACTAGACATGTCACCCAAGAGTCTGTCCAACCTGGCCTTGAACAGTGCCAGGGTTGGAGCATTTACCACTTCTTTGGGCAACCTGTTCCAGTGCCTCACCACCCTCACTGTAATGAACTTCTTCCTTATATCTAACCTAAACTTCCCCTGTTTAAGTTTAAACCCATTACCCCTTGTCCTGTTGCTACAGTCCCTGATGAGGAGTCCCTCTCCAGCATCCTTGTAGACCCCCTTCAGATACTGGAAGGCTGCTATGAGGTCTCCACGCAGCCTTCTCTTCTCCAGGCTGAACAGCCCCAACTTTTCTCAGCCTGTCTTCATACAGGAAGTGCTCCAGCCCCCTTATCATCCTCATGGCCCTCCTCTGGACTTGCTCCAACAGCTCCATGTCCTTATGTTGAGGACACCTCAACTGCACACATTACTCCAAGTGGGGTCTCATGAGAGCAGAGCAGAGTAGAGGGGCAGGGTCACCTCCTTTGGCTTGCTGGTCATGCTTTTGATACAGCCCAGGACATGGTTTTCTTTCTGGACTATGAGTGCACACTGCTGGGTCACATTCAGTTTCTCATCAACCAACACCCCCAAGTCCTTCTCTGCAGGGCTGTTCTGAATCACTTTTCTGTCCAACCTTATTTGACTTATTAACATGTTCTTCATTGGCCACCAATGATTCAGGATTTCACTATGATAAAATGAATTTGACCTTTACTCAAAATCCTAGTTGTCAAGGCTTGTACTTGAACATAGCTCTTTAGAAGTAGTATAGATGCTATTTTTCTGCTTAATGCTTGCCTTATTCTGGAAGAGGTGAAGAATCCCTGAAGAACTGACCATAGCAAATAGACTATTGTCTAAGACCTGTGATACTCTCTCAGACAAGAGAATTGACTATTTCTTATTAGGGCAGTACAAAAACCTTTAGTTTAGAAAAAAACTACAGATGGTTTGAAATGAGAATTATAGGTAGCTTGATTGAGTAGATTAACTAGGTGCTGTATTTTTCTTTAAATGAGAGCTCCCACAGTTTATTTTCCAAATGCATTAAGTACATTTTACATGGTTAGTCAATCACTGCGGTATTTTGGTTGAAGACCCCATTCTACCTGCAAAAAGGTGTCTCACATCCACCTTAAGAGAACTTTTTATGAGATGGATTGCATAAATAACTAAACTTTTTGAGGAAGATTCCCTTTATCTCTCAAGTGTGTGCTGTATGTTTAACGAAGCTGTTGCTGTCAGAGTAGTTGGTAAGTCAATCCAGATATCTGAAAGAAGCTGAACCATGTGTCCATAGAAATAAAGCATTAAAAAAAAAATCCATGCAAATAAAGTTTTATATGTGGTTTTGAAGAAAAGTTTCCTGTTAGGTGGCAAAGCTATTATCTCTAATGTGAAATTAGGACAATTAAGTAATTCCAACAAGATGTTTAAAAGTTTGTTCCTTTTATTAGTCATTTATAACTGTAAGATAGCTTTGCATCTTGAAATACAGCAAGTTGTGTGTATGGGGAGGTGTTTTGTGTTGTGGTTTTTGTGTGGTTCTTTGTTTTGTTTTGTGTTTTTTTTTTTTTTTAATTCCTTTTGCTTATTTTCCCCTTAGTGGAAAATAAATATGTAATTGAGTAGGTATAAACCTTTGTTGCAGCACATACAGTAAGTAGCATAGTTACAAAAGACAGGCAGGTTACTGCAGATGGGGCATTGTTTGGCTCTTTTGCACTTCAGTAAGAGAAAATTTCCCTTTCCCTTTAGTATAGATTTTCTTTCACAAGGTGACAATCATTACATTCAAGTGTGAAGAAAGTGTAGCTGCCCTAACTTTAGCTATTCATTGCCTGTGAAGTTCTAATCACTGAGTCAGCTGAAGATGAAGTCCAATTTCTTCACAGGTCAGGTGCAGTGCTGGTAATCAGAATGAAAGTGTCTATAACCTGGTCTGCTTACTTGGACATCTTCCTTATGAGAAAGAAAAGCAGGGAACACTGACATAGAACTGGTAGTGGGGTGATTTGGGGTTGGGTTTTTTGTTTGCTTGTTTTTTTTAATTTTTGTGGGGTTTGGGTTTTTTGGTTGTTATTTTTTTCCTTTTTTTTTTCCTTTTTTTTTTTTTTTTTTTTTTTTTTTTTTTTTTTTTTCTTTTTTTTTTTTCTTTTTTTTTTTTTTTTTTTTTTGGATAGGCCTGATTCTAGTCTGTGCTTAGGTTATTTTTGTTTATTGGCACATATCTTATAAATGCCTCTTAAAATAAGATAGACATTGTACTGTACCCAAATATCAAGTTGCATGTCCCCCTCTTTAATTTCTTCTTCAGAACTTGCCATGAAACTGTATGTACATAGTTTCTAGATCTTGATTTGTATTTCTTAATTTTTTAAATACTCGACCTTTTAGGATGTGTCCTGAATTATCTGTAATGTATGTGTATATATTTTTCTCCCAGCTATATTTAGTCTTCATAAATTGTGTGATCTTTATCCTCTTTTTGAAAATATATGTATGTATTTGTTATTTTAGCTGTTACAGAAATTTGGTTTATATGCTGCAAAAGTAACTTTATTTTTAACATTATATTAAAAAAAAAAAAAAAGCTTATGGTGGCATTCTAAAATTCTTTAAAGACGACCATGATTCCCATTTCTGAATCTGTAAACCTTCAGCCTTCTTATAGGCCACAAGCACAGCCACATAGTGTTTATACAGCCTGTAACTATTAAGAGTATCACACAAACTGCAGACCACTGATCACTGCACAACTAGGGAGCTAAGATACTTGTTTACATGGTTTTCTCCATAGTATTGCAATGCTTCATCTTTGTAAATTCATTTCATCACTGGAAATCCTTGTGCAGTTTAGGTGCAAGGATTGATAATAAGGCTTTTTGTGTTTTATAACAAAAGAATCTGAGGAAAGATGGAGAAAGTAATTGCTTCTTTTTGGGTTGTCATCAAAATACATGACTCTCTAGCTGAAAGAGGAGTCTGGTGTGCTATCTGTGCTACACACTGAGGACTAAATGCTTTCTGTCTCACACAATAGTAATGACAAGTAATTGAGGAGCTCTGCAGGATACAGAGGAAGTTTTAATTTGTGTGTGCTAAAGACTGATGAAAAGACACATCATATCTTGCTTCTCTTTGATGCTGGTTTTCTTTGCCAGCACTGTAGGCTTTCTGCTTGCTGTAGGTCCATAAAGTTACACTTACGGAAAGGAGGCTGCTCTTGCTTCTTGTTTCTTCAGCCTCCCTTTCCCGCTGCCTTTCGGCTCTGTTCATCTTCTGCTAATGCTGACAAAACCTGTTGCAGGTACTGGGTTGAGCTGACTTGCTTTGTGCCGTATACCATAGGTTAGAAATTCTTAAAAGTAGCAGTTGAAGGTGGAGGAGGTTGCTTTTACTCTCTGATAACGTGTCATAGTGATGTTTATAGTACAGCATTATAAAAGTAGTGGTTACGTGTGGGTCATATTAACCTTCAACCAACAAAATATTTGGACATAGGCTTTAACTCTAATCTAGTGAGTAGTTCTATTGACCCCAATGCACTGCTCACCTACTAAAAAATAAAGTGTTTAAGTGCTTTTCCAAACTGAAGTCTTTATCAGTAACCTGCATATTATATATGTGTATTGCTTGGATACACAGGATATTCATGTGGTGAATTATTTCTTTATATTTGGTAGGATTGAATAGTATTTTTGTATCTGTCTTCTCTATTCATTTTTCACATGTTAATGACATTCATCTTGTCTATCTGTGGCGTTTTTAATGTGCCCATCACCAGAGTATCTGCCTGTCTCTTTTGCAAAATAAATGCTTCTCAAGAAGAGATAGGAATGGTAATGCATGTGTAATTATTTAAAAAAAAAAAAAAAAAGGTTATTACTGAAAGATAGTAGTCTTCCTTCCCCCACTCTCATACTTATTTTTCCCAGTGACAGAATCTGCAGCAGAAAGCACTGAGCAACAAGTTTATCAATTTGAACAGGCCAACTGCACAACTAAATGTATGTGAAACTTAACAAATCCCTTGGGGAAGCTGACTGTAAGAATTTCCTAGTCTGTGTCGAGTTACTGAGGTGTGACATGGTGGATTGAATTTAATGCCTTAGGCAAGCACAGTCAAATAGAGAGAGTTTAAGATTTTGCTGTGTCCATGAAGGGATCTGCTGGTAGTTGTCTAAATTAAGCTTTCAGAAAAGAATCTAACAGTATCATGAGCTCTTTTCCTTGAATATTTTGGCAGGTTATTCTGGTTTAAAAGAAATCCAAGTAGGATTTCCGCTGTGTAAGCTTCATAGCAGTAGCGAAAAGATTGAAGGGTTATTCCTCTTACCAGGAACAGCAAAATCCTGGAACAGGAATTTTCCATTACACAGTGCTGTCTGTTTCAAAGGCATAGCATCTTGGTCAAAACCAGGCACCCCCGCCTGCATGGGAACTGACTGCTATGACCCTGTAGGTGTTGCTGAGGCTAAGACTGTGGGAACTGCACACTTGCCCTGGGTTTCTCATCACCTCCTTTCTTCTTGCTTGCACCTCTGTGAAGGGGAAATGGATCCTGGTGACTGGTCTGGCTTTAACGACCTTTCTGACCCTATGATGCCTAGCTTGAAGAAGGCAGCAGCATCCTTTTATGAAGAGTCTGCATACATACTACGGAGTTTAAATGAGGTCTGTCAGTAACAGCAGTGCCTTCAGTTTACAGTGCTGAAGCCATCACTTGCTATGTACATGCCAAGAGTTGGAAAGCTACCAGGAGGGAGAGGAAAAGTGTGGGTACCCAAGTGCCATGACAAATCCAGACAAATGAGCTTAAGAATTCTTGGGAGTATTTTGGTTTTTTGAGCAGAGGTATGCTGGCATCCTGGAAAGCTGGAGTTTTTGATAAACTGTATGCAGCACAGCTTCAGCTGTAGACAATGCAGCTGCAAGGGTAGCCTTGCCCCATGCCTGGCATGTAACTCGGAGCAAAGGTCCAGCTGCTAGTAGAGCTAAGCCCCAAGTAGAGGGGCAGTATTTGAGTTGCCTTGATCATAGCCCATGGCGGTGGCAAAGTGAAGAGGGGCTTCAGAGTTAAGTCACCTCTACTCTTCTTGAAAAGAGGCTGGAAACCTAGATTTCACTGTGTGCTGTTCACCTTCAGCTCTCATTGGGATCTCCACAAGCATTTCTTCTCTAGTGTGTACACACACAGCTGTAAGTGATGTTAGGACTTCTTGCATTCCATAAAACACCCAGGTTCTTGGATCACTGCAATGTAAGTAGCATATTTACAAGGTGCCCTACATGTAAGGCACAGGAAACACCGTACTCATTTCATAATGTGAGGCAAGCATTCATTGGCTGTGGAGTGTTTTCCCACCCCCAACCCCCCAGAGCTTCCTGAGATTTGGACTTGAGCAGTTGTTTTACTGTTCTCTGACTGCTTGGATATTTTGTGTTCTAACTTGTTATCAGGTTGTTTATTTTTTATTCTCTTGTTGTTCATTTAAATTGGCTACATGGCAATTTAGCTTAATGCCTGGTAAAAATTGGGCAGGGAAAATTAAGCTAATGTCTACTACTTGGATTGTTGAGAGGTGATATGGGGCTAGGGTGCCACTGCCTATTTTTCAACTCTGTTTCGATCATAATATTCCTTTAGTTCTTTGCATTGCCAGTATTGATGGTGATCTCGGACGTAGGATGAGCCTATGCCCTTTTCTCATTTGTTACTTCCGAACCTCCAGCAATTAACTAGAATCAAATACATATAATGGGATATAAGAATGCTGTTGACCTCTCCAGCTGAGTGAGGTGTTTACATCAAGTTACTACTATTTTTAGTTGGATGGCAGGAATTGATGAGTATACTTCTCATGCTATCCTAGACAAGCTGTTGGTTAAATGTTGGACTTAAGTGCCGGGGCCTGCCTAGCCATTGATGCTACCTCAGAATTTCTGATTCCAGGGAGATGAGATGCTGCTCCAAACCTTATAGGAAAAAGGAGTTAGGCATGTGCACTGGGGGTGCTGATTGATGAGAAACTCGACATGAGCAGGCAGTGTCTGCTTGCCGCCCAGAAAGCCAACCCGATCCCTGGGTGCATTAAACGAA